>NW_013563370.1:14868-17368 GCF_000499605.1 Eimeria maxima | reverse complement strand
GCAGTTGCTGCTGCTGCTGTTGCTGGTGGTTCTTGTATTGCTGTATATGCTGCTGCTGCTGCTGTTGCTGCTGTTGTCGCTGCTGTTGTTGCAGCAGCAGCAGCAGCAGCAGCAGCAGCAAGAAAAAGCAATAAAATACTTTTTTTTTATTTATTTAAATTAAGAGCTGTCCGTACACCTGAAAGGCAATCAATGCCCAATAACTTGGGGTGTATAGGCAGCTAGGGTACTCCATATGCTGCCCCTGTGTAGCTACCTAGCTAGCTAGCTAGCTAGGTAGCTAGCTAGCTAGCTAGCTAGCTATATAGCTAGCCAACCAGCTACGTAGGTAGCTGGTTTGCTAGCTAACTAACCAGCTAGGTAGCTAACCAGCTAGCTAGCTATCTAGCTATCTAGCTAGCTAGCTAGCTAGCTAACTAATTAGTTAGCTATCTAGCTACCTAGCTATCTAGGTAGCTAGCTAGCTAGCTAGCTGCAGCTGCTACTGCTTAATTTACGAGTGTGTGTCTGCGCCACGGCGTTTGTTGCCGCGGCCACGTCGTCTGCTGCCTCCAACCTTCTGGCCTGCTGCTGCTGCTGCTGCTGCTGCTGCTGTTGGTGCTGCTGCTGTTGCTGTTGGTGCTGCTGCTGTTGCTGTTGTTGTTGTGTCCTTTGCTGCTGCAGCTACTGGTGCCGCGCTTCCGCGGCCTTGAGGATTCCCTTCTGAAGGATTTTGCTGCCCACTTGCTGCAACCTGCTGCTGCTGCTGCTGCTGCTGCTGCTGCTGCTGCTGGTGTTGCTTTTGCTGCTGGTGTTGCTTCTGCTGCTGGTGGTGTTTTCTTTTATGATGCTGCTGCCCCTGGTGATGTTCTTGGGGCTGCTGCTTCTGCTGATGCGGTTGCTGCTCTTTCTCTTGCTGCTGCTGCTGCTGCTGCTGCTGCTGCTGCTGCTGGGTAGCTGATTCTTTTGTACGGGTTTCATCTGCTGTATCTGCTGCTGGTGCTGCCCCTGCGTCTGCTGCTGCTTCTGCTGCTGCTGCTTCTGTTGCATGCGGCTGCTCTGCTGCTGCAGTAACCTGAGCAGCAGTAACAAAGCCTGGCTCTGCTGCTGCTTCTGCTGATGCTTCTGTTGCTTCTGCTGCTGTTGCTGCTGCTGCTGGTGGTGGTGGTAATGTTGCTGCTGCTACCAACGTTGGTAAGCTTTCCTCTACTGCTTTATCTCTTGCTGCTGCTGCTGCTGCTGCTGCTGTTGCTGTTGCTGTTGCTGCTGTAGTTGCTGCTGCTGCTGTTGCTGGTCGTCTCCTCTGCAGCAAAGGCAGCAAATGCTGCTGTCGTGTTGCAGTGGTCTTTTTTTCGCGTTCTTTTTGCTGCTGCTGCTGTTTCTGCTGCTGCTGCTGCTGCTGCTGCTGTTGATGTTTATCCTGCTGCATTTGCTGCTGCAGCAGCAATGTTTGCTGCGCTAGTGTATCTGCACCAGGGGCAGTAGCTGAGCTAAGATTAGATATAAGACTGTCTCCTCTGCTGCTGTCTCTTTCCCCCTCAGAGACACCACTAACAGAAGCAAGGCTGCTTCTTGTCTCCCATGGCAGCACAGGCAGCAGCAAATCATCTGCTGCTCCTCTTGCTGCTCCTGCTGCTACTCGTCCTACTGCTGCAGCAGGAGCAGCAGAAGAAGAGGAGGAGGAAGAAGGGAGGGGGAGAGAAAGAACGGGTAAGGGATCTTCTTTGCCAGAAGAGAGACGCTGAGATGGTCGATGCTGCTGCGGACGCTGCTGCTGCTGCTGCTGCTGCTGCTGTTGCTGCTGTTGCTGCTGCTGCTGTTGTCTGGTTAGAGGCAGATCCTGCTGTATGGACATGCGGCGTCCTGTTGTTGTCTTTGCTGCAGCAGGGGGACCCCTGCTGCAGCACATCCTTTGTTGTTGCTGCTCCTGCGGTTCCTGCTGCTGCTGCTGTTGCTGCTGCTGCTGCTGCTGCGGGTCCACCTGCTGCTGTTGCTGGTGCTGCTGTTGCTGCTGCTGCTGTTGCTGCTGCTGCTGCTGCTGTTTGCTGTTGTTGTTATTGGTAAGAGGGAGGGCAGGAGAAGAAAGAGATCTATTGAGGGAAGAACGACGATTATTTATTAATTGTAATTTTCTTCTTATTTCCTTAACTATACACATAATAACATATAATAATAATAATAATAATAATATATATTATTATATATTATGCAGCAGCAGCAGCAGCAGCAGCAGCAGCAGCAGCAGCAAGAGCAGCAGCAACAGCAGAAGCAGGAACAAGAGAGGTAACACAAGAGATAAAAGAAAAGAGAGAGAAGAAAGGAGACAGGAAAGAGACAAAAGAGGCAAAAAGAGGAAAAGAGACAAAAAAGGAGACAAAAAAAAGGAGACAAAAAAAAGGAGACAAAAGGGAGGAACAAAAGAGACAAAAGGAGACAAAAAAAGGAGACAAAAAAAGGAGACAAAAAAAAAAAGAAAAAAAAAAGGAGACAAAAAAAAAAGGAGACAATTAATTGGCATACA
>NW_013563370.1:0-7500 GCF_000499605.1 Eimeria maxima | reverse complement strand
TATATAATTAATTAACAATTAATGATTACTATTTGTCATTTGGGTGTTTTTCTCCTCCGTCTTTTGATGCTAATGTTATGTGTATCTGCCAAGTCGTCGCTCTCATGCGGTCTCGCGCATAGGTTAGCATATTTTTCTGGTGTCCCTGCAGCATACCAAAAGAAAACGAATAAAAATTCTTTAATTAATTACATAATTTACTTTTAATTACTTAATTATTTGCCTTTTAATAGATGAAGTTGAATTTCACATCTTGCCTACTTATAGCCCAGGCGCGAAGGGCCGTGCAATGATGTCGCAGGCTTCTGTTGCTGAGGGAGATGCAAGAAACTCTCTGTTTGTGTTCTTGGTTGACTTTTTAATTAATTTTCTGTGTAGTTTGCTGAAACTCTGTTTTTTTAATGTATTTTCTGTTGTTTTTAATGTCCATTTACCTTCGGTTACAGCGGTGACACCTGTAGTGTCTGATGTGTGTGATCATCGTGACGGTCCATGATCATCCTCTTCATGGAGCCTTTTCTTATGAATAAAAAGGCTTCTTTACCATCAATACCTTTTTCTGCAAATGGTTCTTCATCAGATAGTTCTTTTTTGCCCAGAGACGGCAAGAATGACCCCAGCAGTCATCAAGATGCACAAGGGAGAAGAGGAGGCACCAGGCCCCCCTACTTTACCGCTCGAACTCATAAGGCTTTTTCTCTTGTTGCACCTATAATTACTATTTCTGCTGTTTTGTTTATTATGTATTTATGCCATATGTCTATAAAAAAGAAAATTGTGCATGCGTCTTCTTCCCCTCGTAGTCTTGCCCCGATGTGGGGGAAAAATAACTGTGATAATACATCTGTAAATAATACGAATAATACAACAACAGCAGCAGAAACAACTGCTGCTGCTGCAACAGCAGAAGAAGAAGGTAATTCAGATGACCGACAGGCCGTTGTTATTCAACTTGCGTCTGTTGTTCTTTCTTCTCCTGGTGCCGCAACGAGTACGCATGCAGACAATACTGCATCATCTTCTCCTATAGGGAGTAGTATACCCACTCCTTCTTCTTCTTATTCTTCTTCTTCTTCTCCAATATTTGGGCCTAAAGAACCCTTAACTGATATAGAAGGAAAGAAGAGACAAATTTGTCAAAAAAGAAGGAAGGAAGACAAGGAAATCCCCGAGGTTTCCCCTAAACGATCCACGCGTGAATCACCAAAAGGGGAAGATAATCTGTCGTTACTCCCTGCTTCCCCTCTTGATCCTGCTCTTGATTCTTTTATTGATACAATATTATCTGAAGTACAAGCAAAATATCCAGATGTATTTTTTCCTGAAGTAGAAGAAAAAACAGGCAAAAAAAAAACTCCTGAACCCTCCCCTCCTCGCCGCTTTCCTGCAAGGGGCAAGGAAAACACATCCAATGAGGTGTATAGGCAGCTCGCAAGTTCTCGAGATCCTCGATGGCATTACAAGAAGAAAGATGAAGACGAAGATGAAGAAGAAGAAGAAAGTGATAAAGAATCACAAGAAGAAGATTCTTCTGAAGAAACCAAAATCATGCAGTATAAGAATAATTCAGATAATCCTGTGAGCTTCTTTTCTGTTAGCGTACAACAAAGCTATTCCCTTTTTTTCCTCTTCTGGTAAAGAAAAAGAATACATTTTGTTCATGTTTAGCTTTTCCTTAGGGAATAAAACAATTACATCTTCTTGTTTTGCTGCTTTTGTTTGTTTCCTTCTGCCTTCTGCAGCGTAGAGGAAAGAAATCGCCAAAAGAAATGGAGAATGCAGCCACAAGATATTCAAAGGATAAAACAATTGCAGCTATTATTGAATCGTTAAAAAGGGACACTCCTCTTCCTTCTATTGATGCTTCTTCTCCTTCTCCTGCAGCAGTTCATGTTTCTTCTTCTCCCCAATATGTTTCTGCTGCTTCCCCACTCGATGTTCCTGCTGCTTCTCCTCTTCATACTTCCTCTTCTACTACTTCTGCTTCTCCTCATGCTTTTTCTCATGTTCCTTCTTCTCCTTCTCATATATCTTCGACTGCTTCTTCTCCTTCTGCTATTATTTCTTCTCCTCCTCCGTCTTTTTGTTCTCCTCCTTCGTCTTCTGCTTGCTCTTCTTCTCCTATTTCTTCTAATCCTCCTACCTTTTCGTCTTCTACTGATTTCATTAATCCTTCTCTTCCTTCTCCTGTAATTCCTCTTATGTCTTCTGCTGCTCTTAGTTCTTCTGTTATTTCTGATTCTTCTGTTCCTCGTGCTTCCTCTGTTCCTCCTGCTTCTTCTGTTCCTCCTGCTTCTTCTGTTCCTCCTGCTGCATCTGTTCCTCCTGCTGCATCTGTTCCTCCTGCTTCTTCTGCTCCTCCTGCTTCTTCTGTTCCTCCTGCTTCTTCTGATCCTCCTCAATCTTCTGTTCCTCCTCAATCTTCTCTTCCTTCTTCATCTTATTTTCCTTCTTCTTCTTCTCCCTCTATGTCCTTTCCCCTTTCTCCTTCTGATCCTGCCTTCTCTTTTACTGCATTATTAGCATCATATTCTCCTCCGTCTCCTTCTTCTTCTGTCTTATCTACTCCTTCTTATGCTCCTGCTGATTCGTTTTATTCTCCTTCCTCCTTTAATCATCCTGCTCCCCCTGCTGCTGCTGCTGCTGCTTCTCCTTCTGCTCATGTTGGTCCTCCTATGCCCCCTGAGACTTTTTCTTATTCTCCTTCTTTTCCTTATACTCATCCTAATCAACAGACTCCTCATCCTCTTCCTCATCAGACTCAACCTGCTTCTTCTTCTCATCCTCCTCAATTTCTTCATCATCATCATCCTTCTGTTCCTCTTCCTTATACCTCTCATCTTCCTCATCCTTATCATCCTAATAAACCTCCTCCTCCTTATCCTCATTCTCTTCCTCCCCATCATCATGCTAATCAATCTCTTCCTCCTAATCATCCTCAGCATCAATATAATGCTCATCTATCTTCTACTCAGCCTACTCCTCAGCAACCTCAGCCTCAGCCTCCTCCTTCTAATCAGTCTCAGCCTCTCTCTCATCATCCAAATCAGTCTCAGCCTCAGTCTCAGCCTCAGCCAAATCAGCACCAGCCTCAGTCTCAGCCTCAGCCTCACCATCAACTTCATCCAAATCAGCATCAATTTAATTCTCATTTTCAGCCGATTTCGAATTCAATTCAACAACAACAACAAACGCAGATTCAAACTCAACAGCAACTTCAACATCCTCAACAGACCCAACAATTTCAACAATTTCAACAATTTCAACAATTTCAACAATTTCAACAATTTCAACAATTTCAACAACAAGATCAACAACAAGTTCAACAACAAATTCAACATCCTCAACAGACTCAACATCCTCAACAGACTCAACATCCTCAACAGATTCAACATCCTCAACATCCTCAACAAGTTCAACAAGTTCAACAAGTTCAACATCCTCAACAACTGAATCAAGTACAACAAGTTCAACAACAAGTTCAACATCCTCAACAAGTTCAACATCCTCAACATCCTCAACAACTAAATCAAGTTCAACAAGTTCAACACGTTCAACAAGTTCAACATCCTCAACATCCTCAACAAGTTCAACATCCTCAGCATCCTCAACAATTTCAACAACTTCAGCAAGTTCAACATCCTCAACATCTTCAACATCCTCAACAAATTCAGCATCCTCAACAAGTTCAACATCCTCAACAAGTTCAACAAGTTCAACAAGCTCAACAAGTTGAACAAGTTCAACAGCAAGTTCAGCATCCTCAACAAGTTCAAGTTCAACAAGTTCAACAACAAGCGCAACAAGTTCAACATCCTCAACAAGTTCAACATCCTCAACAAGTTCAACATCCTCAACAAGTTCAACAAGTTCAACTTTTTCAGCTAATGAATCAACAACAGCATCCTCTCCAACTTCAACATCCTAATCAACATCCTCAACAAATTCAACAATTGAACCAGACTTCTCATCCTCAACAACAGACTCATCCTCAATATCCTCAATATATTCAACATCCTTCCCTTTCTCACTCTATTCCTGCTTCTAATTCTCTTCCTCCTAATTCTCTCTCTCCTGCACTCTCTCCTGCTAATTCTGTTTCTCCTTCTAATTCTGCTTCTCTTCTTGTTCATCAATCTATAGTACATCCTCTTAATTCTCAGCAGCAAGTTATGAGTCCTTCTCTTCCTCCTCATTATATAAATAATAATATTAATAATAATCTTGTTTCTCCTTCTTCTCTTCCTCCTCCTACTCCTCATGCTGCTTCTTTTCCTCTTTTTAATTATTTTCCTCCTCCTAATTCTGCTGCTCCTATTACTTCTCGTCGTCGTTCTCTTCCTCCCTTACCTCCTCGTCCTGCTATGCCTCCTGATGCTGCTGCCTCTACTCCTTCTCCTTCTTCTGATCCTGCTGCAGCTGCAGCTGCGTTGCAACAACAACAGCAGCAGCAGCAGCAGCAGGAAGCTCCGGAATCTCCGGAGTCGGCAGAACCTGAACAGGTCAGTGCTCCTTCATGCATGTATGCGCATTTATGCAAATAATTTGCATGCAATAAGTGCATGCGCTTAACTTGCATGCAGTGCAGCAACAACTGCAGCAAAACCCTGCCGCCATTTGCAGCACTTGCTGCAGCAACAGCAGGAGTATGTATTTAGGGTTTAGGGTTTACTCTGTCTTTACCATGGCAAGTGGTGATGAGTGTTTTCCACTGAAAAAGAACTCTGCTGCTGCACTAGTTGCTGCTGCACATTTGCTGCTGCAGCTGCTGCTGTTGCACATTTTATACAGTTTTTGCACATTCCCTATTTCTGCGTATTTATTACTTTTTCTGCACATTTGCTGCAGATGCATATGGTGCTGCTTGTGATGATTTGCTGCAGCCTATAGAGGAGCCTGATCTACCTACAGATGACACCGTGTTATCTTACTTTGGTTGGTTAGAGTATTTATTACGTGATGGTATGACGGAGGAGTTATTAGAGTTGCATCCTTTTTATCGTCTTCCTTCTTATCCAAAAGCAGAAAGAGGGAGATTATTCAATATGCAATTAACCCTACAGCTTCCTCCCTCTCATAAGAATGGTGTTGCTGCACTAGCAAGAAGTTTTGATCTAATGAGGAGATCCTTAATGTCCGCCATGGATGTAGAGGAATTACTTACGCATACAGAGCGTCTATGTGGGTATGCAACTACACAGATGACTACATGGTACCGTAGAGGGCAAGCTATGTGGGCAATAGATACATTAGGTACTGTATTTCTTGTATTAGATGGATTATTCTGTGCCTCGTCAGTATTAGGAGAAAGAGTACAAAAAGATACATGGTGGCCTTCCTTAGTAGATAGAATAAAAAATGTTCGTTATATACCTAAGGGGGGTCAATGGCTTAGTGACAGATGTGTTAAAAATGTTGAAGTTGCACGTACACTCCATGTTGCACTACATTATTATAGACAAGGAAGAAGGCCACCTATGCTTATGGTTATTGGTCTTAAGGAAGCATTATTATTAGACCCTCCTCCTTCCTCTAAATTTAGGGCTGAACAATGGAGGCCATGGAGGAAAGCTCTTAATCAATGGAGAAAAAGTCTTATTAAAGAAAAAAAAATCATTACTGTACATAAAAAACCACCTACTATTTATAGTTCATTTGTTAATGTTACTAATCCTATAAATTATAATAATGTTATGAATGCACAAACCCTAAACCCTAAATCACAAACCACAAACACTAATACACAAACCACAAACACTAATACACAAACCACAAACACTAATACACAAACCACAAACACTAATACACAAACCACAAACACTAATGCACAAACAGCAAACCCTAATACACAAACCACAAACACTAATGCACAAACAACAAACCCTAATACACAAACCCAAACCCCTAAACCAGAAACCCCAAACCCTATTTCACAAACCCTAACCTCTACTCCAGGAAACCTAAACCCTAACCCACAAACGCCAAACCCTAATCCACAAACACCAAACCCTACTTCACAAACCCCACAACGTATACCAATAACCGCAAACCCTAATATACAAGCCGTATTCGCTAGACTAGGAAAACTAAACCCTAATCGACAAAGCTCAACCCCCAACCCTAACCTACAAACCCCACGCCCTAATCTACAAACCCCAGACCCTAATGCACAAACCCTCACCTCTAAGCCGGATCAGCCAGCAACCCGAAACCCTAGACTACAAATAATACTCCCTAGGCCTGGAACCCTAAACCCTAATCCACAAATCGTAGTCCATAGACCAGCAACCGTAAACCCTAATTCACAACTCATACTCCCTAAGCCACGAAACCAAAACCCTAATGTAAAAGTAATAATCCCTAGACCAGGACCCCTAAACCCTCGTCCACCAATACTAATAACTACACAAGGAAATGTAAACCCTAATTCGCAATACCAAGACCCTAAACCCCAAACCCTCAACCCAAATCCACAAACCCTAACCTCTAATTCGCAAACCCTAAACCCTGAGCCAGCAGCCCCAAACATTAATCCACAATACCTAAACACGAAACCTGAAACCCTAAACCCTAAACCCGAAACCCTAAACCCTAAACCTGAAACCCTCAACACGGAGCTCGAAACCCCAAACACGAAAGACCAAACACTAAACCCTATACACGAAACACTAAACCCTATACACGAAACACCAAACCCTTCGCCTCAAACCCTAAACCCTAGACCCCCCACACTAAACCTTGCACCCCAACCCCCAAGCTCTATACCCCAAACCCTAAACCCTGCACTCCAAGACCCAAACCCTCCGGTACTAAGCCCTGCACCCCGAACCCCAAACCCTACACTAAGCCCTACAACGCAAACCCTAAACCCTCCATCCCCAATATTCATCCCTATACCCCAAACCCTAGGCCCTCCATCCCCAATATTAAGCCCTTTACCCCCAACACTAGACCCTACACCACAAACCCTAAACCCTACACCCACAACCCAAGACCGTACACACGAAACCCTAAACCCTTCAGCCGAAACCCTCAATCCTTCGCGCCAAACCCTAAACCCTACATCCCAAACCCAAGACCTAACATCCGAAACCCTAAACCCTAAACCCTAAACCCTAATCAGTGGATCGAGGAGATGAAGGAATTCGTTCTTTTTTTTAGGGAAGAAAACCCTTGCAGATAAATATAATTAAATAATATTAATGATAATTATGCAAGAAGAACAGGAGGGAGAAAAGAAGCTGATTGCATGCATACATGCATGCATGCATACATATTAATCTTGCATGCATGTATTCATGCATACAATGGATGCATAAAATGTATACATGCACGCATGCATGCATGCATGCATGCATGCATGCATGCAATAGATATAAATAAGATACTAATTAGTAGTGAGTATCTTATCTTTTACCGATTGAAGGAGAGAAAGAAAGAGCATTCTTCTTCTTTCTTCCTCTACTTCTTATATCCGTCTCATATATATATATATATATA
>NW_013563369.1:11809-12841 GCF_000499605.1 Eimeria maxima | reverse complement strand
TATATATATATATAATTAATATGTATTATGTGTAATAAATAATCCTGTGTCCTTTATCTGTCTCCTTTCCTGCTGTCTCCTCCCTCCTGTCTCCTTTTGTCTCTTTTTTCTTCCTTTTTTTTCTCTTTTTTTTCTTTTTATTATTATTTGTCTCCTCCTTTATACTAAGGAGGATATTTAGTGTTATTTCTTTCTTAATAAATAAATAAAGACAAGAAAAAATAAATAATTATTTTATTTCTTTTTTATTTATATATTAAATAAATAAATAAATAAATAAATAAATAAATAAATAAATAAATAGTTAGCGCTTTTTTTATATTTATTTAATTAATAGCAATATTAGTGTGTATTTATTTATTTATTTATTTATTTATTTATTTAGTAATATAGTAGTCCTGCCTTAGTGTTTATTTATTTATTTATTTATATAAATAATAAATATTTATTTAGTTAGTAATAATTTATTTATATAAATTATTTATTTATTTATTTATTTAGTAATAATATGCATATCTTAGGGTGTCTCCTTATTTATTAATAAAAAAAAGTGTCTCCTTTTTTTTATATAAGGAGACATAAGGAGACACCTGGGTGTCTCTATGTCTTATACACACCTTATTAATTAATTAATTAATTAATTAATTAATTAATTAATTAATTAATTAATTAATTAATAATATAGACAAATAATAAATAAATAAAAGAAAAAGGAAAGAAAAAAAAGAAAATAATTAAATCTTTTATATATTTACGGTGTATGTACACCTCGATCTCTGCATGCATGCATGCATGCATGCATAGAAGCAGCAGATAATATATATATATAATTAATGTATATAATAAAAGATTAATTACATAAAATAGAATAAATAAATAAATAAATAAATATATTTATTTATTTATTTATTTATTTATTTATTTATTTATTTATTTTATATAATAATAAAGGGGAGGGGATAAAAGGTGACCCTAAGGATTTTTTTTTTTTTTTTTTTTTTTTTTTTTTTTTTTTTTTTTTTTTTTTTTTTA
>NW_013563369.1:2500-7500 GCF_000499605.1 Eimeria maxima | reverse complement strand
TGTTGTTAATAGAACAGAAAGACCTGTAAACCCTAAACCCTAAACCCTAAACCCTAAACCCTAAACCCTAATATTAAGGAGTGTTTTTTTTTGTTTTCCTCTTTTTTTATATAAAAAATAAATAAAATTAATTTACTTTAGTGTCTCCTTACCTGTCTCCTTTTGTCTTCTTTTACTGTCTCCTTTTCTCTTTTTTATTTGTCTCCTTTTTCTTTTTTCCTTCTCCTTCTTCCTTTTTTTTCTTCAGTTATTTCTTTGTTGGAGTCCATGGCTAAAAGGAGACAATTCCCCTGTGGTGTCTATACACCCCATTAGTTGTATTGTCCCTCCTTTGTCCTCAGCAGAAGTCACGTCCGTAAACCCTAAACCCTAAACCCTCATAAACTAGAATAAACCCTAAACCCTAAACCCTCATAAACTAGAATAAACCCTAAACCCTAAATATGTAAACCCCTCTTTGAATTACCACCCTGGATTGTTGATTTAGGGTTTATTAGGGTTTATTAGGGTTTCCTAGGGTTTAGGGTATATTAAGGTTTCCTAGGGTTTAGGGTTTAGGGTTTAGGGTTTAGGGTTTAGGGTTTAGGGTTTAGGGTTTATGGGTGTATATATAATTAGGGTTACATGGCGTGGTGGTGTTGGTCAAGGATTAATAAGAGAGACAATTGAGGGTTTAGTGTTTCCTTCCTCACAAATACAACAAAATAAGATAAAAAGTTATAATATTTGGTTACCTTTATTGTTATCTATATATATAAAAGGGCCTACTTTTGTCTCCTTTTCTTCTTCTTCTTCTTCTTCTCCTCCTCCTCCTTTTTCTTCTTCTTTTTCTTCTTCTTCTTCTCCTTCTTCTTCTTCCTTTTTATATACACAACAATCTAATCAAGATCTTATTACTATTATGCCTCATACTATTAGACTTACTCCATGCGCAGTCGGTAAACAAATATACTAAACCCTAAACCCTAAACCCTAAACCCTAAACCCTAATTTACCCGGAACCCTAATTTGCTTTAGAATCTAATATATCCTAAACCCTAATAAACCCTAATAAACCCTAAACCCTAGAAGGCGAATTGATATCAGAAGGGTTTATAAAGTATCTGACGTTGACGTATTGGCATATAAAGATAAGTGTTTAGGGTTTAGGGTTTAGGGTTTAGGGTTTTATAATTTTAGGTCAAATATCTTGGCAAATAATACAAGTATATAATAAAGGAGACACTTCTTCCTTAATTGAATTTTATAAAGAAGAAGAATCAACAAAAGAGAGACAAAATAATTCTCTTCCTGATGATCTTAAGTAAATTTCCTAAACCCTAAACCCTAAACCCTAAACCCTAAACCCTAAACCCTAAAAAATCCTAAAAACCCTAAAAAAGCCTATTAACCTTTGCTAAACCCTAATAAACCCTAGTAAACCCTAATAAACCCTAATAAACCCTAAACCCTCGCTGCTGTTTGTGCTACAGGATATGGCCTGAATGGGCATGCATACCTGCTGGGGGTTTTAATTTATTTTTATTAATACATAATCCAAGTGTCTCCTCTGGTGTCTCCTTTTGCCGATTAAGAAGATATAAAGTTATAGATCTAAAAACCCTAACTGTCTCCTCACAAACCCTAACTGTTCTTACACAAGTACAAACACCAAGTATTAGTGTTACTGATAATCCAGTAGTAAGATATTAGGGTTTAGGGTTTAGGGTTTAGGGTTTAGGGTTTGGGATTTAGGGTTTGGGATTTAGGGTTTATTCTCCGATGTTGGCGGAATGTATCTCATACAGATACTTAGATTTTGTTCTAATGTATTCTTTTTAGGGTTTAGGGTTTAGGGTTTAGGGTTTAGGGTTTAGGGTTTAGGGTTTAGGGTTTGTGGTGTAGGTATTTGAATTGGTGAGTGTTGGTGGTTTAGCTCGTCGTTTGTTATATCTAAAGAATGACGGAGAAATACCCTTGAGGGTTTATGCAGCAATAAAGGGACAGCAGCAGCAGCAGCAGCAGCAGCAGCAGTTGGTGGATGGCGAGACATCACCAGCAGCAGCAGCAGAGCAACAGCAGCAACAGCAGCAGCAGCAGCAGCAGCAGCAGCAGCACCAGCAGCAGCAGCAACGGCGAGCACGACGGACATATATAATAAAATTAAGAAAGGAGACAGTTGAAGGAGACAGTAAAGAAAAGGAGACAGATAAAGAAAAAAAGGCAGGAAAAGAGACAAAAGGAGCATCAGCAGCAGCAGCAACAGCAGCAACAGCAGCAGGAGCAGCAGGAGCAGCAGGAGCAGCAGGAGCAGCAGCAGGAAAACAGCAAAAGGAGACAGATATAGATATAGATAAAAAGGAGACAGATAAAGAAATAGAAGAAATAGACATAAAGGAGACAATAAAAGAAATAAAAGAGACAGAAGAAGAAGAAGAAAAAAAAAAAGAAGAAAAAAAAGAAGAAAAAAAAAATGAGGAAAAAGGAGACACAGAAAAAGAGACACTAGATCAAACCCTAAACCCTAATTCATTCAATACGCCTTTCTTAGTACAAGTTGGGGACATAGATAAACCCCCAAGTATACAAACCCTCATGCTGCTGCTGCTGCTGCTGCTAGTGCTGCTGCTGCTGCTAGTGCTGCTGCTGCTGCTGCTAGTGCTGCAATAAACCCTACAGTAAATGTTCCTGCTTGCCATGTCATTCCATTGAAATATGCCTAAGGGTTTAGGGTTTAGGGTTTAGGGTTTAGGGGTTTAGGGTTTAGGGTTTAGGGTTTAGGGTTTATGAATATGTTTAGGGTTTGGAGGTACAGAAGGGGAGGTATTAATATTAGATAGGAAAGAAAGGAGACCCTTGTCTCTCTTCTTTCTTCCTGCTGCTGTTGGTCCTTATGAAGGAACTTTGCTGCTGCATGCAGAGGCACTCGTAAATTTACTCCTGCTGCTGCTGTTGCTGCTGCTGCTGTTGCTGCTGCTGCTGTTGCTGCTGCTGCTGCTCGGGCTGTTGCTGCTGCTGCTGGGGCTGTTGCTGCTGCTGCTGGGGCTGTTGCTGCTGCTACTTAGGCTGGTGGTGCTGCTGGGATTGCTGTTGCTGCTCGTGTTGTTGCAGTTGCTGCTGCTGCTGCTGCTGCTGGTGTGTGACTGTTTCTTTCTTTGTATCCCCTTGTGTCTCCTTTTGTCTCTTATTGTCTCCTTTTTCTTTGTGTGTCTCCTTGCGTCTCCTTGTGTCTCCTTGTGTCTCCTTGTGTCTCCTTTTGTCTCCTTTTTATTGAATAGAAGGAGACAGCAGCGTGGTTACCCGAGGAGAAATACAAAGAAGGAGAAACCCTAGAGGAGACACTTAGTCTATTAACTCAGTGTCCCCAAACCCTAAACCCTAAACCCTCAATAAATAAAAAGGAGACACTAAACCCTTATTCTGTCCCCTTATATGCAAAAGCTGTACAACCCCTTCTTCGTCTTAGTCATTCTTCCCTTGAATTTGGTCCCCTTCCTGTTGGTAGTAGAGTTACACAACAGGTACAAACCCTAAACCCTAAACCCTAAACCCTAAACCCTAATTCGTAAACCCTAAACCCTAAACCCTTATATTCAAAGCTTAACTCAGAAACCCCAGTAGTCAGTAGCGAAATGTTTAGGGGTTTACTATCATCATTGTCTCCTGGGAACACAACCTTTGCAAGAATTAGGGTTTAGGGTTTAGGGTTTAGGGTTTAGGGTTTAGGGTTTAGGGTTTAGGGTTTATTGCAGGTGGTGGTATCTAATCCAACGCATGCAGATGTGCGCTATCGAGTTGTTTGGCGTTTTGTCTCTAAAAAGGAGACACTTGAAGGAAAGGAGACAGCAGCAGCAGCAGCAGCAGCAGGTGGTGAGGAGACAGGAGGAACAGCAGAAGATGAGGAGACATCATCAGCATCAGCAGCAGCAGCAGCAGCAGCAGCAGCAGCAAAGGATGACCCATCATTAGTATCAGCAGGAGCAGCAGCAGGAGGAGGAGCAGCAGCAGCAGAGTCTCCTGCTGCAGTACTAGAGGTACATAAATCACAGGAGACACTTGCTAGCTGCTGCAGCAGCAGACTAAAATTATTAGTCTCTACCCTCTATCCTGGTCCCTTTTCCTTCGAGGTGCTGCTGCTGCTGCAGCAGCAGCAGCAAGAGGAGACAGATGCAGCAGAAACAGCAGATATTGCTAATAAACAACAAGAGTAAGCAGACACAAACAGCAGCAGCAGCAGCAACAGCAACAGCAACAGTTGCACAAAGGAGATATATCTGCTACATCCCTAAACCCTAAACCCTAAACCCTAAACCCTTGTTTGCTGTTTTATATTTTGTATCTCTTGCGTACAGCAATCTGTACTTGCGTCTTTTTCTGCTGCTCCTGCTGCTGTTGCTCCTGCTCCTGCTGCTGCTGCTGCTGCTGCTGCTGCTGCTGCTGTTGGTGCTGTTGCTGCTGCTGCAGTATCCTTCCTCCTCTTGCCCGTTTATTAGTAACTGGCGAGGGTTTACTACCTCGTGTATTCTTAGCAGATGTTAGACCCTTGGCTAATCTTTCTTCTCCTTTTTCTCTCTATGAAGGGTTTAATGCTCAATATATTAATCAGTACTATATTATAACCCTAAACCCTAAACCCTAATAAACCCTAATAAACCCTAATAAACCCTAAACCCTAAACCCTAATATACTCTAATATACCATACTCTACCCTAATATACACTAATAAACCCTAATAAACCCTAAACTCTAATATTCCATATATCCTAATAAACCCTAAGCCCTAAACCCTAAACCCTAAACCCTAAACCCTTTCCTATATATATCTCTATATATATTTGTGTGTATATAAAATTATATGTATAGATTATTATGGAGTCCCTTATCAGCAGCAGATCGTCGTTTTGCTGCTGCTGAGGGTTTACTAGAAAGAAGAGAAGCCCTTAAGGGTTTACCAACTATTTCTTGTGATTGTTCCTTCTATGAATATGATTACGATCCCGGGATCGGATCCGGGATCGGAT
>NW_013563368.1:7368-9868 GCF_000499605.1 Eimeria maxima | reverse complement strand
TCTTCTTATTAGGGTTCGTTGGGGTTGCTGCTGTTGCTGCTGTTGCTGCTGCTGTTGTTGGTTTGGTGCTGCTGCTGCTGCTGTTGCTGTTTTTGCTGCAGAAAGGAACACATTTTTGCCACATAAATAAACATCTGCGTCTTAAAGCTAAAGATACTCTCGGTTGCCCTGCTGCTGCTGCTGCTGCAGTTGCTGCAGTTGCTGCTGCTGCTGCTGCTGCTGCTGCTGCATTAGTAGGGTCATAATCTGCTGCAGGTACTGCTAATGCAGTAGTGCAGGTAGTAGGGGAGTCAACACCTCCCCCCTCGGATAAACTCGTGCTGCTGTCTGCAGCAGCTTCTTGCTGCTGCGGCAAGAAAAGAGGTAAGCTGCTGCCGCTTGTACTAGGACTAGGACAAGGTTGCTGCTGCTGTTGCTGTTGCTGTTGTTGTTGCTGTCGTTGCTGTTGTTGCTGCTGTTGCTGCACTTGCTGCTGCTGTTGCTGCTGTTTACTAAGGGGAATAATCTCTGCCCCATCATCTGCTGTTGGTACATCAAGAACAAGAACACCTGCTGCCGCTGCTGCTGCAGCTTTATCCATATCTGCAGCAGGTTGTATAGCTGGAGTCTGCTGCTGCTGCTGCTGCTGCTGTTGCTGCAGTGCCTGTTCATGACTATGCCAAGGTAATAATAATAAGGCAATAATAATACATACACCAGGGCCTATAAGTATATAAACCCCGCATAATGTACTAAACCCCCAATTAGGGTTTAGTCCCCATAGTGTCTCCAATACAAAAGGGACAGCAAAAGAAGCAGTGCATGCAGTACCTAATAGGGAGAATACAGTTCCTTTTTTTTTATCGAATAACATAACAATTTTTAATAGAGGAAGATAACATGTATCTGTACCTAGACCTATAAATATAAATGCAGGTATATAAGAAGGAAAAAAAGGACCAGATAATGATAATAATAACCAACCTAATATATTTAGACATTGTCCTAATATAGCTGTTTTTTTAGGTCCAACACTATCTAATAATGCTCCTGCTGCAGCAGACATTAATGAATGGGATACCATTGCTACAGTAAATAAAACAGATACAGCAGCATCTTGTTCATCGCAAAGTAGTAATTCTGATTCCCCTATTCTTCCTCTATCTTTTAAGGTATTATTAGGTATATCTAGTATATTTCCTTCATAATTTGCTGTATTTGTTGCAGTATCTGCTGCTCCTGCTGCTGCTGCTGCTGCTGCTGCTGCTGCTGCTCCAGATGCAGCCGCAGCTCCTGCTACACTCGTTCCAGATTCCTTACACAGCCAAGAATACGCACCCGAAATTAACATCATTCGACGCAGCGAGTGGAAGCCAAAATAGACGCAGCCGGTGAGCAGTGCGCTCGTCATATACAGCAGCAGCAGCAATTCTTTGGGTATAATTGTATATAAATTAAATAATAATATTCTCTTCTTTTCTTTTTTATTCTTTTTATTCTCTTTATTATTCTTCTTTTTATCATTATTATCGTCGTCGTTGTTGTTGTTGTTGTTGTTGCTGCTGCTGCTGCTGTTGTATGTGCATGTATATATTATACAACCATCATCTTCTCCGCTTCCTCTTGATGCTGCTGTTGTTGCTGCTCCTGTTCCTGCTGCTGCTGCTGCTGCATCGGGGAAAGTAATTGCTGCTTCTGCTGCTGTTGACAAAGGTGACGATGAACTTATTATTTGCGCTTCATCTTGCTTCGTCGATCGTCCTGTTGTTGCTG
Organism: Eimeria maxima; assembly: GCF_000499605.1. NCBI lineage: Eukaryota > Apicomplexa > Conoidasida > Eucoccidiorida > Eimeriidae > Eimeria > Eimeria maxima. The sequence continues at coordinate 8,116 of NW_013563368.1, read as the reverse complement.
CTGCTGCTGCTGGTGCTCCTGCTGCTCCTGCTGCTGTTATTGTTCTTGCTTGTCGTTGTTGTTGTGGTATTGGTCCTGCTGCTGCTGCTGCTGTTGCTGCTGCTGCTGCTGATAGTTGTTGATTTCCATGTTGTTGTGAGGTGTATGGCCTATCTGCTGCATAAGAGCAGAGAGTCTGCTGCTGCTGCTGCTGCTGCTGCTGCTGGGGACGGGAACCCGTAGATAGCCCATTGGTAGGAGGGGCCCCCATTTGCTGCTGTAGCTTGCTGATGATGATGGTGCAGCAGCAGGAATACGGGGATTAGGTGCAGCAGCAGCAGATGCTGCTGCACTAGCCACTGCTGCAGCAGCCTTAGCCGCGGCGGCAGTATATGCCGCAGCAGCTTAAGCTGCAGCTGCAGTTGCTGCCACCGCAGTAGCAGCAGCAGTAGCAGCAGTTGCCGCCCCAGGAGCAGCAACCGCAGCAACTGCAACCGCAACCGCAGCAACAGCAACAGTAGCAGCAGCAGTAGCAGCAGCAAAAGGATCAGTAGGAGCAGCAGCAGCAGCAAAGTAAACGTCAGCTGCCTGGGCAGCTTGCCTTGTAACTAGGGCCCACAAGGTGAGGGCGCGGGAGGGGGGGGGCCCCCAACCGCGAAATAAAGAGAGGGGGGGATAGCAGCAACAAAACCGTGAACTGGAGAGAAGAGGTTACTATCAGCATGGCAAGGGGAATAAAACAAATGTGTGGGGTAGGGGCCCCCCCCCC
>NW_013563368.1:0-7268 GCF_000499605.1 Eimeria maxima | reverse complement strand
GGGGTAGGGGCCCCCCCCCCCGAGCTGCGGGGGAAGAGGAGGAGGGCTTTGCTGCTGCTGCTGCTCCCACACGACCCCGCTGATACAGCAGGATGAGGAGGAACAGCAGCAGCAACTCTAGTACCACCAGTACACCAGCAGCAACCTACAGCAGCAGATACAGCAACGGGAGAAGAAAAGGGAGGAGAGGGAGGGACAGAGGCAGAGGAACAGGGAGGAAGAGAATGCAGAAAAAGATGAATGCAGCAACAAACAATTAGGAGAACTATACTGTCTTTAGAGAACTACTTGCACTGTCTCGAAGAAAAACACGGTCGTGCAGCAGCAACAGCAGCAACAGCAGCAGCAGCAACAGCAGCAGCGGCCGCTGGCTGCTTGCTCCTCCCACGCCCGCTGCTGCTGCTGCTACCAGCAGCCGCTGCCGCTTCTACTACTGCTGCTGCTGGGCAAGTTGCTGCTGCTGCTGCTCGCCCAGGATCTGGTTGTTAACTCCTTCGTCGTCTTCCTTCTTCGCCACACAATAAACACTTTATTTTTTTCCTTTTTTTAAATAAACAAAAATTATAAGAAAATTAAATCAACAAAACCCTTGAACTCCCCTTATGCCAACGCCACCAAACTGCTGCTGCATACAACAGCTGCAACAAACACCCTTCTCGCCCGCCGCTGCTGCTGCTGCTGCTGCTGCTGCTGCTGTTCAATGGTCGACACCGCAGCGACACCTTAACAACTCGCGACCTCTTTTAAAATAAACCAAGAAATAAATTACTTTTAAGAATCAACAACAAAGGAAACACCTCCTCCAAAGAAGTACTCGTCGGCAACAGCAACGCCTTGCTGCACCAAAGAGCAGCAGGCGCAGCAACATGCAGTGGGACCGTATATATACACCACAGACTTCTACAGAAATTATCCTATTATATAGACAATCGTTAGCACCAATAGAAGAAAAGTAAATTAATTTAAAGCTCCCAAACACCCTCTTCTTTCCCTTCCTCCCTCAAATCCTTCTTCCCACTCTGGCCTGTTGATGAAGGCGACAAGTTGCAGGCGAGACAGCTGCTGCAGCACCTATTTCGCTGCAGCTGTTGCACTGTTGATACCAAATATTCAAGGGTACTCAAGCCCTCCTCGTTGATTCTCTTCCCCCTGTAAGCAGTTATATTATGTACTTCCTCTTCCCCCACTAGAAAGAATGCACACCAGTAAGAAAATACAGACCAGCTCCAAGAAGAGTACACTACATCTGTCCCTACCCTTTGCCACAGAACAGACGCGTTCGTCTGTTTGGCCAACTAACAGGGAACCGACGGAGAAAGGGGAGGGTTACTGCTTGCTGTTGGTGCAGCCAGTGCTCGTTCTTCTACACCAATAGTTCCTGTTGCTGTATCTCTTGCGGCTGCACTTCTTCTCCCATCAGCACCAGTTTTTAATTCTCCTTAAGTTTATGATCGTTTTTCCACTCTTCTTGTTGTTCGCCCTGCGGTTGCTGCTGTCGCTGTTACTGCTGTTGCTGTGTGCTCCGGGTATTGTTGTTATTTTGGCTCCCGCTGCTGCCGCTGCAGTAACTTTCAGTTAGTGGAGCTGTCAGCAAGTTAAAGTGCAGCCGCAGATCTACAATCTTCTGGAGCCAAAGGACAAACTGCTGTTGGCTGTTTCCTTACTGCTGTGGTGATTCTGATGGTTTGAGTGCTAAGCCTTGAAGAAGAACGCTAAGCCATTTGCCTATCTGGGACACTGTGAGCAGTTGTTCCGCAGTTGCTTCGCTGAAGGTCTTGAATTCACAATCTCCCACCCTGCTTATTCTCAATCACCGGATTATTTCCAAATGCGCTCGTAGACAGCTGAAAAATGGGTTCTTGCTGCTACTTTGTTTTGCTAGTTGTATTCTCCTGTTCAAACGAGTCGAGGCACGGCTCTATCGAATAAGCAGATAGGTTGCAAGTAGGTTACACCTCGTCTCCAGGCCGTCAGATAGGAACGGCGCCTCCCCGCATGTGCAAAATAACGCTTGCAACTTCTGAGCGAACTTACGAACTTGGAGACCATAAAGTTGAACCAAAGATGATCAATCTAAGCAGTTTGTTGGTCGGCATTCATGGCATTTACCTGATCACTCTAATAGTGTTTCTGCCAGGGTAGGAACTCGAGCTCCTTAGCCGAGCTTTTGAGTCTGTAGCCTCGACGTAAGTGACCTTGTTTGGTATAGAAAAAGCAAAAGCGCATGACCTGTAATCTCCTCCTTGAATGTGGATTCCAATTCTCCGGAAGTCGCCTATTATGAACCCTCTTCTTCTTCTGGGGAGTTTGGTAATTACAGCGGGGACAGACTTCAGCAAAAGTTGCTGCTGTACAGGCCCTTTGCCTTGGTGGAGATTCGCATGCACTTGTTTTAATGGGACAGGAAGCTTAGAAATTGGAAGCCACCCCACGAGAAGGCAGATCCTGATTCATCGGCATTTTGCGAAAGGACTAAAGGGCCTGGATTGTTGGCGACGATCTTACGCAGAATTTCTAAGGGTTGCTGGAATATTGCAAAGCAACTATTTCCGCTACTAATCAGCTCTATGCAGGAGACAGCCAGGCTGTAGAGGTGGCATCCCCAGCTCGTACCTTCCCTTGTGCGTTTTCACTAAGTGCAGCAAGGTTGCAAAGTCCGTCTAATTTTTCGACAGGCGCAAGGTGCAAATGGGTCAAAAGAAACACAACCACTTGTCCTCAAAACGCAGCTGAGTTGCCCTCCAGTCTTCAGCTGCTCTGGGCACAGAGAAACAACGGCCTGGGACTGGTGCGGAGAGGCGGAATGTCATCAATTGCAATGCACCGTCGTGCAGCTAGCTCTGAGGAGGAATACCCAACTGAAACACAGGCAGGCGCCCTTTCCTGCAAGCTCAGCGGATGCAGACAAATGCTAGGAGCCTTCTTTCCCCTCAACAGCCATCTCGCATGCAAGTAGAAATACACGTACCAACGTCAGACAGACCATGCAAGTAACTGGAGCCAAGCGATTCATACAGTGTTCGACAAAGTCTCAAGCTCCAGAGCTCGCTGCAACACAAATTTCTGTTGGAAAACTACCCCTTTAAAATATATGTTTTCTGTAATAATGATGTCTACAGAGAAGTTATACCCTGGCATCTGCAGATCTTGTTCCGTGGATCGCAGCCACTAGTATTCTCCCGTGCATGGGGCTGAGGTCCGTCTGGGTGACGAGTTATTAACGACGAGTATGCGTTCTAGAATTGTTAATTACAGTAGAATATCGCATTTGTTCCTCATTAATTAATAAGTTTAAAGAGGAAATCTTCTGCAAAGTTGAGAACGATTGGACCAGCGTGCCTTGCGGGGCTGCAAACGAATGGACAGCTGGAGGGGGCCCCGGGCTCAGCCAAGGGGACATACATTCAAGAAAATTTTATTATAATTTGCTCCAAAATTGCTTATTATTATTTCGGAAGTTTCATCCGCAAGAGGCTCCCCGCGGCCAAGGATTTCCCCTTCCTCGGCACCGTGTGACTTCTGTGCATAGTCCTAGGGTGCAGCCATGCATTGTCCAGCAACCACAGCGCTGGCTTAATTGTGCACTTATCTTACTCCTTTAAAGGTTCATACCGATTCCCGCCCGCACGCAACAGGCGACAGGCACACGGCTTAGCAACGGACGCAGCTGGAGAAGGAGGGCCAGGAGCAGTGTCAGCATCTACACAATATGCAACAGAGTGGCAACAGAAGCACCGGGAGGGGCAGCAGCAGCAGCAGGAATAACCACAACATTGAAATCATTAGTAGTAGCAGAGCGTGGGAGGAGCAGCAGAGACAAGTACAAGGGTGGTGACTGTAGCGCCAATAACACTCGTTGTGAGCATCGCAACAGCACTTGACGCATCAGGGACATCAAATGGGCTGTACGTATACCTCGAGGGATGGAAGGCGACTGGCGCGAGGTCCAGAAGCGGCTTCTGATTGAAGAAAGCGATGCCTGGTTTGACCGCCATGGCATGCGGGTGCAGCTTCTGCGGCTGCCCCTCTCGCTGCCCCCAAACTGCAACAATTGGGCAGATGTAGCGGCGCAGCTGCAGCAGCATCCTCTCCACTTGAAGCTCCTAAACCACCAGCGACTCCTTGCGAGAAGAATAAAGGCTAACTGGAGCTTCTCAGGTGCATATTTGAGCACTCTCTGTACCCTCGCTAAAATCCACTAAGTAAACCAGTCCTTAACTCTATTTCTTGAATTTCTTTCTTGAATCGAACAAGCTGGAGTTCGCGCTCACGTATCTGCAGTAGACGGAAGCCAGTGTTTAGGGTTTAGGAGTGCAGGGTACTTTGCACGCATGTTGCCCTCTCTACCAACGGGTTTTGAGTACATTGCTTAAACATCGCATGCGTGCAGAGTTGTGGTTGATGTTGATGTAAAACGTCTCTCCTTGTTTGATACCTAAGGTTTAGGGTTTAGGGTCTGCTGTGTCTGTTGACAGCATCCGTACGGAACTGCCCCAGTGATCCGCGCAACCGCCACTTGCCCTTCAGGCTGCAGCCGCTGCCGCGTGCTGTTGCTGCTGAGTTGCCGCAGCTGAGTCGTGAGTTGTTGTGCGAAGACTTCGATGGTTTGCTGCTGACAGTTCACAGCAAGCAGGTCCGCCCTAAGCCTCCTTCTTCGGCAAAGAACGCGGTACGCAGCTCATCTGTACGCCCCTGCTTTAGCTGTACGTACATCTGAAACGCAGCAGCAACATTCGCATTATGAGTCTTGCGCAGCCCAGCGCTGTATGGGCCCCATTTCTCGGCCCTTCGTCATCAGAGGCCTTCTGCTAGATGATGGATTGTGGGGATTTAAGGGTTTAGCTATGCGCATCTAGGGTTTGGGGTTTGACGTTTGCCACGAAGTGTGCGTCCCAGTTCACGATTTTGATATTTTGGGGTTTAGGATATAGGGCCCTTTGTGGGGATGCATTTTGCTGCAGGTGCCGAACACTGTGGGCCTGTCGAAGGTGTTTGGCGGCTGTCTAATCGAATCTCTTGCCTCCAATGAGCGGCAGCTGCGCGCCTTATGGGTAAACCATCGGCTGTCAGCCCGAAGCACGCGGCTGCTGCTGCAGGTAATGCTGCCTCGTGCTGTTGTGGAGGCGTTTGCGCTGGAAGCGTTCACGTATGTTCCTTCGCCGCTGCAGCAGCAACAGCCGCAGCAGCAGCAGCAGCAGCAGCAGCAAACAAGGGTCCAAAGCTTCAAATCCGTTTTCATAGACAGAAGAGACCTCGACCTGTGGCCTAGGCAGTGTTGGATGCTCCTGCCAGCCATCAAGAACGTACGAAATGGCATTCTAATGCACCAGCAGCAGCAGCAGCAGCAGCACGGAGCAGAGTTTTCTCCCGCGTTAGTGAGGCACGAAGACTGTGTATGTGTGTGTTGTTATTTGTTGTTATTTTCCTTGTGTACGTTTTGTTTTCGTTTCTCTAGTGCATGTTTGTGTATGCGTTTGTTGACGCAACCCGGCTTTTGCCGCATCTGTAGATGATACGTTTGTCTCCTACATGTCTGCCTTCTTGCGGGTTGCTGCTGCTAATACTCGCAGTTCGGGTGGCCGCTGCACTACGACATAAAGGGGAAAGCTGCTGCAGTTCATCTGGATGCTGGGGTTAGCGAAAGTCTGACTTGTAGCTGTCAGCTGTCGCGAGTAAGGATACCAGACAGATACCACAGAGAGACACACACAGCGTCTATACAGGCACGGGCAGCACGCCAAACACCACAGCAAGTGCACGTACGCCAGCCGCCACACGGAGTTGCATGCACAGGCAGACATAAAAGGAAACATCTTGAGAGCAGCTGCAGTGGACTGCCTCTGTCTACGGAAGTAGCCACGGCATCGGGCAACAGCGCAGCAGTAGTAGAATAAAGTTGAACTGCGCCGGGGTCGCCGTAGCACAAGCTGCTGCTGCTGTTGTTGCAGTTGCCGCTGCTGCTTTTGTGTCTGGAGATGCGTGCAGACTTGCCTCCGCCCGAGCGAACAAGCCACTGTGGATCGCTTTCTGATGGTGACAGAGCCTCTCTTGCATTTGCTGCTGCCTCCTCGCTCTGAGCGGCGCAGCCTGAAGATTGACGGGCACCCGCTGTTTTGCCGGCAGGGCCAGAGTCCTTGCAGTTCGTCTGCTCCAGCAAAGAAGAGACCGGGACGAAAGCGAAAGCGCAGTCCTCAAGAGTCTCTTCAAGGAGATCCTTTGGTCGGAGAAAGAAAGGGATGGAGAGAATTCATAGGCAGCGATCGAGACGAAGAGCTCGCCAGAGAGGTGAGGGTTTTCACCATCTTGTGTCTCTCTGATCTGCTCACACGTAGCATACAGTGGAAATGAAAGAATACACATATTTATTTGTGCGACTGCTTGTTTTTATTTGAGTATGCATGTATAGATGTGTGGATGTACCCATGTTCAAGTACATTCAGAGCCAGAACAGTATCGGTGGACTTCGTGTTAAGCACATGCACTGTTGACGCGCAGAACAACCTCGGAAGGTTGTTTTATTGTAGATTTCGTCTTGGTAAACAGAAGAAGAAGCGGTGTTGGGCTGGAGCTGCTTATGTGTCTTTGGGTGGCTGCAGGCCGCCTGCCTGCTGACAGGATGTGCTTACTCTCCGCCGCCTTCTCTCTTCAGCAAAGAAGATGAATGGTGCGGGCTAACTCCAGAAGATGTTCTGCATTTGGTTTCGGACTGCGAGCTGGAGGAGTCCGCAGATGACTCGCCGGGTGCGCGGTCACCCGCCGGCCTACAGACCAAATCATCGGCGGCAGGCCGGCAGACCAAGCAGGGGGCTGCTTCACGCCAGTCGACACAGAAGCCGAGCACTGGGGGATCGTCAGCTGTCAAGACACCCCAACGTCCCCCCGCTCACTCGAGCCGACCCGCTGGCCGCAGCCGCTCCACTGCAGGGTCACCCACGACCGATGACGCTTCTCCTAGACGGGGAGGGTTTCTTCCGGAGGGCTCTCTACAAGCCCAGGCTTCCTCACATTCTCAGCAGAGCCCTACCGACTGCGGTGTTCGAGGCAGTCAGGGCTCGAGAAAATCAGTTGCACAGGAGAGTCTCCTTAAGGAACCGGCGAAGGGGTCGCTGGTTGCTGGACCTGGTTTGAATGAGGAAGGGGAGGTCGGGGGCGGCGTGAGGCGTAGCTCGCGCGTTTTGAAGAAGAGCAAACCCTTGTCTTCTTGAACGCTTGCCGAAATATTTTGGCCCCTCGGTCTTTATATATATATATATATATATATATATATA
>NW_013563367.1:8707-12326 GCF_000499605.1 Eimeria maxima | reverse complement strand
ATATATATATATATATATATACAGAAAGGGACAGATAGGCACCGAAAATGAAGACAGAACAACGAGGCTCAATGCCGACTGACTAACAAACATGCAAAGCATGCCCACAAAGAGGAAAAGAAACACAGGGGGCTATGGAAGGATGCCGCTGCAGGCTGTATACGAGATGTCACGGATCGCGCATCAAGAGCAGCGACGAGAATGAGCAGCACCCGAGGGTGGCTACTGCGTACTCCTTGAACAGTTCGATGTCGCATCCGCTGTTGACAAGTATTTTGTAGAAGGTGGGGCAGTAGAGAAGGGCAAGGAAGAGATGCTGCATTCCTGTCAAAGACCCCTCCGCCTCCGCTATACGCCGCGCCCTCAGGAATACCTCCGTCACTGCTGGGGTCACCTTCGCGCCTCCTAAAGGGACCGTCACCTGCACGCGGCAATTTGAAACCCATATACAAGCCTTGCAAGCTGCTCAACTATTGCACGCCTTTCAACACATATAAATAATACTCCCACAGGTCCAAGTAAACAGATATGCTACAAGATGGAACGACAGGCTCAAAAATACGGTCAAGCATACGCACAAGAGCAGGAACAAGTAGAAGTGCCGGAATCAGAGGAAGACCCGAAAGAACCCGTGAAGACATAATCAGCGTCAGGCTAATACAGCAACACCCACGGCATAAAAACAATAAAGGCGGAAAAATGGATACAATATTATTAGTCATGATTCGCTTACAGGTGTTCTGGGCAATCGAACGAGAACTGCCTTAATAACTCCGCGGACTTGAGAAAAATCTCCATGGCACTTAGTTATCACCTCACGAGGAGCTGCGACGAAAAAATACCAATGCATATGGGAAACAATGAAAACACGAACCAAAGCCAGAAACTAATCTAATGAGGAAGAAGCAGAAAATAGACGAAGAAACCCATTACAAGACACGCTAGCAAAGCTAGGAACCGAGAAGGCTGAAAAACAAGAAAAATGAATCCAAACCAGAAAAACGAATCCAAACACTCACGACATTAACCAGTGTACGGCAGCAAGAAGCAAAAAGACGAAACTGCATTAAACAGGGAAAACCCAGATAAATGTGGCTCACGAGGGCAGGAAGCAACAGCAACGAAAGACAGAAGGGTGGAAGATGAAGAACGAAATAAAGAAGATATACAGACAGGACAGGACGCAGACGAACAGGCGACAAACAAATCACCGTTTGCTCAAGCATGACTATACGAGGATGTGCGGTGGAGGCGAAGGTGGTGGACAAATATGGAGAGGGGAGCACGAAGCGAAGGTAACGATAATGATGACAGCACCAAACGGAAGGAATAAACCAAACCAACGCAACGCCGGCACACCAAAGAGGTGTGTGACCAAAGAGGGAAAAGGAAAGGAAAGACTCCCTTTCAGCCTCCATCCTCCCAGCACAGCTACAACTACTACTAAACAAACAAGGATACGACGATGCTAAAGCCGTGGAAGGATGAGCCACCAAATCCGAGAAACGCAAGAGAACCAAAGCTCAGAAAAAAATAAACAAATGGACCTACTTTCCAGTCGCGATCCTTCCAGCATCGCCATGATAAGATGGGCAAGGGCGAGACGGTCGTGGTGCAGGTGCCAGGCCAGAGTGTCCATCGTTTCCACCATCAACTGCGCGTCGAAGTTTAACTCTGAGGGTGCTCTCTATAAAAAGAATCGAACACACAAACAAAAAGGGTAAATAAATCTATAAATATATACGCATACAAACGAACAAGTGAACATAAAGGCATCATTCAATAACGCATATGACACAACCACCGCAATAAGCACAGAAATTCAACACAGATAACGTTCTCTAGAAAGACACAGCGAACCGAGGAATACGAAAATAAATCTATGTATACATCCACATATAAACTAAATAGATGAAATACGTAAAAGCAATAAATATATGTAAACGACCAATCCAATAATCCCCACGTGATATGGCACAATTGGGCGGGCACACATTTCTGAAGGGGCTCTCTATCGAGGAAAAGCAAGCACATGAACATGAGTCGAAGCGGCAATCAGACACACAAATATATGGGCACATAATTGGCAATTAACGCCAACTGGGAGTCAATAACACAAATAACAGACTAAACAGAATAACAACAACAAATGAGACAATAAGAAAATACACGATCAAGCAGCACGCAAGAGAAAAAATGGGAAGCAGGAACATAGAAGCCCTCACAAAGTTGGCACAGACAAAAAATAACAAACAGCGAATAAGCAACAATAGTAGCGACGACAACAATAGGTAGATTATCTATCGGACAAAACAGTAAACTCCTCATCACTTAACAACAACGACAGAGTTCCTCCAAAATAAATACAGGCAAAATCCTTGCCGTATAAGTAACAAGAAACAAAACATTTGCAAGGAAAAAAAAACAAGAAGAACAACAAGAATAATGACAGTAACAAAAAAAACATTACTGTTGACCACCATGCAATTCCATGTTCACAAGCAGGATGATCAGGAGTAACCCCACACACAACCCATGCAATGCTTAACAGCAGAGGCAACAGCATCAGCTGCTGCCTCTTCATAAGCTGTTACTGCAGCAACAGTAACTGGAGCAACGCCAGCAACATCAGCAAATCCTACTGCTGCGAAAACTAGAACAGGAACGCCGCACCCGTCAATAGCACGAGGTGCTGCGGCATAGTGTGCAGCGGGAACATGCACAAAAGCAAAATGTACAACATCAACATGTGAAGCAGTAGCATGTACAGCAAAAGAACCTGCAGCAACAAAAATGTGCAGCAGCGGAACGTGCAACCGAACAACGTGCAGCAGCGGGACGTGCAGCAGCAAGTACCTGCTCAGGAGTTGGTCTAAGAGGAAGTGTTGCTACTGCATCTTCTACATTGCTGCTAAAACCATTCAGCAGCAGCAGCGCCAGTGGAGCAGCCCTGCTGAGCCACCGCATCATCTTGTTACTGCGCGTGCTCTACTGCCGCCGTTGTTGATGCAAGTGTTGCAGTTGCAGTCGCTCCTGTTGCTGCTACTACCTCGATTGCGCCGTTGTTGCTGCTGCTGCCACAGAAGAAGCACGGGCAGGAGACAGCCAAAAAGAGAAAGCAACGAGTGGGTAGGTATAGAAGTCTCTGTCCCCAGGCGGGCTCAATAGGGAGCGGTGAGCTGATCCCAATGCTGCAGCAGCAGCTGATGCTGTTGCTGTAACTGCTGCTGCAGAATATGAGTTAACAGTGCATAAAATAGCAAACGAATTCCAACACGTGCCCCTTTCTCATGCTGCTGGTGCAGCCGCTGCTGTTGCTGGTGCCTGTGTTGTTGCTGCCTCAAGCACAACTCCTCCAAGGGGCACAAGCACGGAGCCGCTGTGCAGCTCCCTTCCGAAGAAGAACAAAAAACAAAGTAAAAACAAACAAAAACAACCCAAACCAAATATTCAACACGACAGCAGACAGTCAAAGGCCCTTAACCTGTTGTTCGCTCTCATCGCGCTGCTGCTGCTCCTGCTGCTGCTTCCGCTCGATGCTGCTGCTGCTGCTGCTGCTGCCGCAGGTGGCTGGAGAGGACTGTTGCCTGTTGCATGCGTCCCTTTTTGCTTCGTTCTT
>NW_013563366.1:9587-12129 GCF_000499605.1 Eimeria maxima | reverse complement strand
AAAAAAAAAAAAAAAAAAAAAAAAAAAAAAAAAAAAAAAAAACAAAAAAAAATATGTATGTAAACCCTAAACCCTAAACCCTAAACCCTCATAAACCCTAATAAACCCTAAACCCTTGGAGTAAACCCTCTAAAGATAATCCTTAAGAGATATCTAAACCCTCATAAACCCTCGTAAACCCTAATAAACCCTAATAAACCCTAATAAATTCTCGTAAACCCTAGAGGAGGAGAAGAAGAAGATTAGGGTTTACGTGTATTAACCCTAATAAACCCTCGTAAACCCTAGAGGAGAAGAAGAAGATTAGGGTTTACCTTTCTTATATCAAATGTTAATTCTTGGATTTGTGGGGTTTTGTCATTATATATGCCACATTGTCTAGATACTGCAACCACATAAAAAAAAATAAAGGGTTTAGGGTTTAGGGTTTAGGGTTTAGGGTTTAGTTAGGGTTTAGGGTTTAGTTAGGGTTTAGGGTTTATGACATAAAAACGAATACAACTACTACCCAACTGCTTCCTGTCCCTACAACTACTACTGCACTACTGCTGCTTCTGCTGCTGCTTCTGTTGTTGCTGCTGCTTCTGTTGCTGCTGCTGCTGCTGCTGCTGCTGCTGCTGCAGTTGGGGTGTACGTACATCTCCCTAATTCTTGTAATTTAAGAGAAGTTGCATGCAATGAATTTCCCATCTCTGCTGCCAATGAATTAAATTGACGATCTGCATCAGAGAAATATCTTGCATGCACTCCTTGCTGCTGCTGCTGCTGCTGCTGCTGATTGGTATTTGCATTGTGCTGCTGCTGCTGCTGCAGCTGCTGCTGCTGAAAACTCTCAGCTGCAGCCACAAACTCCTCCGTTCTATCATAACCCATCTTCCTTTATATACTAAAAAAAAAAAACAATAAACCCTAAACCCTAAACCCTAAACCCTAATTATATAATAAAGAAGAAGAAGAAAAGAAAATAGTGATGATTATACGGTGTACATACACCGCGTTATTATTCATGATGTATAAGAAAGAAGGAAAAGAAAAAGAAGAAAAGCAACAAAAAAAGAGAAAAGAATATATAAATTATAATATAATTAAATAATAAATAAATATATATAATTAATTTATAAATAATATATTTATATAAATGTCCTTAAGCAAGAAAAACCTGCAAAAAAGAAAAAAATTATTTTCCTGCAGCAGCAGCAGCAGCAGCAGCAGTAGAAGTTTTTTCCTTTTTTCTTGAGCAAAAATGATCATAAAAAGAATAAAATGATAAAAAAAACATTCTTAATTTAATTAATTAAATAAAATAAATAAAAAAAGAAGAAAATAAATTCTTATGAAGGAAAAAATACACCTCTTTTTTTTATTTAGTATTTACCGCTGACGACGACACTCTGCGGTGTACAGGCAGCTCAAACAGAGGGGCTTTTTATTTATTTATTTATTTATTTTATTTTTATATATTTTATTTATTTATATTCATTTAGTTATTTTTATTTATTTATTTGTTTATTTATTTAATTAAATAAATATACTTGTCTTTGCTCCATTTATACAGCCAACTGCATGCATGCATATAAAGAAAGCAGCAGCAACAAGCCGCATGCAACAGCAGCAGCAGCAGCAGCAGCAGCAGCAGGAGCGCTCGTTATATAATAAACTTCTCCTTTATTGTATAAATAAGACAAATTGTTTATATTTATATTAATTAATTTATTTATTTATTTAGTTATTATTTATACCTCCATAAATCCTAAACCCTAAACCCTAAACCCTAAACCCTAATAACTATGATGACGCATACACCCAAATCTTTGCGTATTTTTCTTCCTTTATCCAGCAGATTTATAATTAATAAAAATAATTCTTTTTTATTTAATCAATTAAATTCTTTTTCTTCTTTTTCTTCCTCCTCTTCCTCTTCTTTTTCTTCTTTTTCTTCTTTTTCTTCTTTTTCTTCTTTTTCTTCTCCTCTTATTTATACACAAAGAAAAGGTAAGACAAGACAAACCAACACACTAGACCCTAAACCCTAAACCCTAAACCCTAGCAACTCTATAGCTGTCTCTGTCTAGTGTGTGTATTAGGGTTTAGGGTTTATGGGTGTATGAGTAAACCCTCATTTCTTTCCCTTCTCTATTCTCCACTGCACTGCTGCTGCATCTGCTGCTGCTGCTGCTGCTGTTGCTGCTGCTGCTGCTGTTGCTGCTGTTGCTGCTCAGGTGTTTGTAGCTGCCTATGTTCATCAACCCGAGGGTTTGTGACCTCAACAGACGCAGCAACAACTGCTGCTGCTGCAGCACCTGCTGCTGCAGATGCAGCAGCAGCAGATGCAGGAGCAGCAGATGTTGCAACAGCAGCAGATCCTGCAGCAGCAACAGCAGCAGCAGCAGCAGCAGCAGGAAGTGCAACAATAAATATAAATTATGAATGTCCTCCTTCTTTAGCAGCTCAATTATTAAATATAAAAAGAAAAGAAACACCAGCACCCCCTCCTCCTCCTCCTCCTCCTCCTCCCCAGCAGCAGCAGCAGCAGCAGCAGCTC
>NW_013563366.1:2096-4596 GCF_000499605.1 Eimeria maxima | reverse complement strand
TTCCTCGTTTAAAGGCAGGTAATTTTTTTTTTTTTGTCTTTTTTTGTCTTTTTTTCTTTTTTTTTCTCCTTATTTATTTATATTTTGTTTATATTTTATTTGTATTTATATTTATTTTTAATTATATTTTTATTCGTAAAAAAAATCTATCGTTAGGTATGGTTAGGGTTTAGGGTTTAGGGTTTAGGGTTTGGGTTATTTTCTTTATCTCAGACCCTCCTCCACGTAGCGAAGCTGCGTATACACCCGAAAACCCTAATCCAAGAATAAAGGGTTTATATATATGGGGAGGAGTAGGGCAAGGAAAGACGATGATCTTAGATGCTTTTTATGAGTGTTTATCCATAAAAGATAAAGTTAGGGTTCATTTCCATCAATTTATGCTTAATGTACATCAGGTATGCTTCTAGGGTTTAGGGTTTAGGGTTTAGGGTTTAGGGTTTAGGGTTTGGAGAATTCAGAATTTTTTTTTTAATTATTTGGGTTTAGGATGGGGTTTAGGGTTTATGGTTTTGTTTCCACAATCGGCACCTCTAAACCCTAAACCCTACATCTTAAATATCCTCAAACCCTAAACCCTAATTTAGTGTTTGCTGTTTATATATACATAGGAACTCCATCGTGTTAAGCAGCAACAGCCACCCGTTGCAGACCCTCTGATGGAGGTAGCGAGGAAGATAAGATCTTCTGCTAAAGTTCTTTGCTTCGATGAATTCCAGGTTAGATAAACCCTAAATAAACCCTAGCAAGGGTTTAGGGTTTAGTGTTTAGGGATTGGGGTGAAAAGCGTTCTCTGAATCGCTCCCGCAACTTCTAGGGTTTAGGGTTTAGGGTTTAGGGTTGAGTGGAGTGTTTTGCAGGTTGTACACATAACCGACGCCATGATCATGAAACGCCTCTTCGAGGGTTTGTTCTCGGTACGTCTAGGGTTTAGGGTTTAGGGTTTAGGGTTTAGGGTTTAGGGTTTAGGTGGTATACTTTTTTGTGTTACCCCTCTCTCATTTTATCCTCTCTCTATAGAAGGGTTTAGGGTTTAGGGTTTAGAAAAATGGTATTTGTCCGAATCTCAGTAGCACCCATCTTCTTCCCCCCCAAACCCTAAACCCTAAACCCTAAACCCTAAACCGTAGAAATGTGAATTATATGCATGCAGCTAGGTGTAGTAGTAGTATCTACATCAAATAGACCACCAGAAGATTTATATTTAGGGGGATTAAATAGGGATCTTTTTCTTCCTTTTATTCCTTTATTAAAAGGGTTTTGTAATATTTATCATTTAGAGACTAAAAAGGATTATCGGTAAACCCTAAACCCTCATAAACCCTCATAAACCCTCATAAACCCTTATAAACCCTTATAAACCTTCATAAACCCTCATAAACACTAATTCTTTGTCGTAATACTATATCCTAAACCCTAAACCCTAAACCCTTTACTCCTCTGGCGAAATCGTACAATTACCGCCTATTCTCCTTTCTACAGCACACCATATCCTTGTAAACCCTAAACCCTAAACCCTAAACCCCTGTATTTTTTTTTTCTTTTTTTTTTTTGCATAAAGGTTAGCAAAAGGAGGAACAAATAGTTGTAGATTATTTTATGTTCCTCCTCGATCTAAAGAAAAAATATTTAATAAATTAGAGGAAGCAGCAAACACTAATCTAATTCAAGGAAATTTATTATTACCAGGAAATAGAAATATAGAGGTAAACCCTAATAAACCCTAATAAACCCTCGTAAACCCTAATAAACCCTCGTAAACCCTAATAAACCCTAATAAACCCTAATAAACCCTAATAAACCCTAATAAACCATCGTAAACCCTAATAAACCTTACTAAACCATTTATTAATCTTTTTCTTTCTTTTTAGGTACCAAGGATGGGAAAAGGGTTTGCAGCATTCTCTTTTAATGATTTATGTAGTAATAATTTAGGGGCAGGAGATTATTTATTTATTTCTTCTTTTTTTCATACAATTTCTCTCTATAATATTCCTGATTTACATCTTATGGATCTAAACCCTAACGAAATCAGAAGATTTATTAGTCTTATTGATGTACTCTATGAAAGGTTTGTAGTATATAATATCCAATACAAGGGTTTAGGGTTTAGGGTTTAGGGTTTAGGGTTTAGGGTTTATAGATTTTTTTTTTTTTTTTTTTCTTAGAAGAAAACTTTCTCATAGATGTTTATGTTTATCCTTTTCTCTGATGTTATAATATTGTTATCATTAGGGTTTAGGGTTTAGGGTTTACGCCTTCTTTCTTTTTTTTTTCTTTTTATATAGGAGAATTCGCCTTTTTTTAGACGCAGAGGCCCCTCTATATAAATTTTTAGGAATTCCTTTTGTCGTAAATTTCGTCGAAAATTTTCGAAAAAAAATTCAAAAAAAATTTCAGACATTTGCTGCTGCGGTGGAGGAATTTGAGCCTGTTAGTCTTTTTTTTTTTTTTTTTTTTTTTTTTTTTTTTTTTTTTTTTTTTTTTTTTTTTTTTTTTT
>NW_013563365.1:9098-56598 GCF_000499605.1 Eimeria maxima | reverse complement strand
AATGCTGCTGCTCCTGCTGCTCCTGCTGCTGCACCTGCTGCACGTGATGCAGCTCTAGGTAACATAAGATTAAGGGCCTCCAGCTGAGACTCTGCTGCACCATCATGAATACCAGTAGAAGCAACAGCAGCAACTGCTGCAGCAACAGCTGTAACCTTCTCTAAGGAATGGGGGTTGCGGTGTTCGCAGGTAGACGTGTGCCGACAGCACCAAGGCTGCTGCTGCGGCAGGGTATCCTTGGGGCCCCCAGGGCCTTCTTCAGGCCCTCCCATCATTAAAATAAGAATATAAAGGGGTAATCAATTGATATAAAGAAGAAATTCAATTCCTTAGATACTCAACAAGAACAAATGCCGCAGCTTTCCTTCTGAAATCAAGAGAAACGCCGCCCCGCTGCCGACCTGCACGCAGCGGAAAGCAGCGGTAAAACTCTCCTCTTTTGTTCCGATTTAAGTTTGCAATAATATAAAGAGTTATGTAAAGAGTTGTTATTCGAACAAACAATAAGAGGACATAAGAAAGCCATTAAAATGAGGTGAGCGTTGGCGGACAGGAAGACTGGTGACCGACCACCAATGACTCCACTTGCCTGCTGTATTTTTGCAGAAAACGCAGTTTTTATCTTCTTCTGTTGATTTATTTGTTAGTTTTGTTTTATTATTTAATAAACAAAATAAGCAAATACTAAGGAAGACGACTGACTGGCGGGTGACCGTTGGATCTATCGAAGCAGGATTCTTCCACTGACATGCAGTCACCTGCAGATATAGGAATAAGATCTGCTGCCTCCTGCTTAAGAATAAGGGTACAAAACCCTTGAAATACCTTTTCAATATTCCTTCATGCAAGAAAAGAAGAAAAATGAAGAAAAAAAGCCACATTTACCCCAGTAACGCGTTAATGGAGAAGTTGCAAAGATGGCTGGTGCTCCGCTTCCTTGGGCACGCCAAGAAAGCGGCTGGTGTATGCGCAGATAGCATCAGAAAGAGGAAAGCAATTACATTTTTAATTAAATTAAATACAATTAAATGTTTTTATTTCAGTATAATTGAATTTCAATTCAAAAAATACAATTTAACAACAATAAATAGCGCAAAAGGTGAGCACCACATACAACACGTGAGCGGTCGGTGCCCGACGGCAGCAGTATTGCAAGAAGGAATAAAATTAGATAAAAAGAGAAAAAATGCAATTAAAAAGGTTTATAAGAAGAAATAAATGTAAACAAAAGGGATTTTATTGTCTGTCTATGCAAATAAAAGAAGAAAAGATGAGGAAGGGGATAGGAGGACCATTCATTGAACTCTGAACTCTAAACCCTAATATCGTAAACCCTAGAAACCTAAAACCCTAAACCCTAAACCCTAAACCCTTCAAAGCATAACCAAGAACAAACAGACCCTCTAATATAGTTATAATACCAACCCTCTGTCTATATTCATTAACTAAATTAGTAAATAAATAAAACCTTTTCTTCTTTGTTTGTTTAATGCAATCGCCTCTTTTTATTGAGGGTTTCCTTTTGTCTAGTTGTTGCCTCTAAACAACTGTGGTAGAATATTACGTTAAATAATATATTATTATTATTATTATTATGTTATTATTATTTATAATAATAATAATTAATATTAATATTACTATCTATGTTGTTACTAACAGCGACAGAGGATTATTCCTCTCTGCGCATGCAAATAGCTAACAAAACGGACTTATCTGCTGCTTCAGCTAAACCCTAAACCCTAAACCCTAAACCCTAGGCTGTAGGTGAATGTGATTAATCTTTCTAAGATAATAACGGGGTGTACATACACCTGATGAAGACGAGAAGAAAACGTTTATTATCTGCTAAGGGGGATATCTGCGGGTAAAGTTGCTGTTGCATTAGCTGCTGCTGCTGCTGCTGTTGTTGCAGCAGCAGCTGCAGCATGCTCTGGTGGTTCTGCATTAGTGAGCAGCAGCAGCAGCAACCTAGCAGGGAAGTACATAAGATCCATCCCTGCTATACTGCATGCAGCAACAGCTAATAATATAAATAACCACAAGCCCCATAGAGCAGCAGCAGCAGCAGCAGACCTAACTTTCCCTATAGTTAGATACCCTAATGCAGACACAAAAGAATATCCCCATACACCGTAGCACTGCAGCACAGCAGCAGCAACACGACGTATTATACTAGGCAGCAGCAGCAGCAAAGGCTGCAGCAATAAAGGTAATACCTGCGTATACACCCCGTATACAAACCAACCGTTACAGTGTAAATCAAAGGCATACGCAAAATCAAAAGATATGCTGCTGCTGCTGCTGCTGTTGTTGCTGCTGCTGCTGCTGCTGTCGAGTTCCGTCGATATACCACTTGGGCTGTTGCTTCTGCTGCTGCTGTTGCTGCTATCAGCAGCAGCAGCAGCAGCAGCATTAATTTCTCTATGATGAAAGAAGAAAGCAAGAGGAATAACAATAAAAGCAGTAATAATAAATGCAGCTAATGGTGCAGCAGCAACAGCAGCAAAAGTAGCAGCACCAGCAGCTTGTAATGCAGCAGCATGTCCAATTCCTGTAATAATAAGGAGCAGCAGCAGCAGCAACAAGAATGCAGGATCCTCTCTTGCACAAGACTGTTGCTGCTTCTGTCTTAAGGATACAAGACTATATAAACGATGAGGATTCAGCAGCAGCAACTTACATTGTGCTGCTGTATATTGAATATCTAATTGAGAGGGACGAAGACAACGACGTAAATAACGACGCCATCTATTGCTACTATGACGAGCTATATGTAATGGTAAACAGCCATTTAAGCTCCCCATCCTGATGCTCCTGCTGCTGCTGTTGCTGCTGTTGCTGCTGCTGCTGCTGTTGTTGTTGTTGTTGCTGCTGTTGTTGTTGTTGTTGTTGATGCTGCTGCTGTTTATTTTGATGATGATGCTGCTGATGCTGCTGATGCTGCTGTTGCTGCTGCTGGTGGTCTGTATCGTCTTCTGATGCCACTGGCCATCAATGTGCCACGATATCACTCCATTAGGTGCATGCAGATGGAAGAAGAGTAGCAGGAAGAACAGCAGCAGGTGCAGCAAGAGAAGCAAGAAGGATGATGCGGGAGAGGAAGAAGACGCTGCATGAAGAAACTCGCCTACAGAAAAATCGCCGTTTTGTGTCCTGCTGGTGTATGCATGCGTTTTTTAGTGGTTATACACCGGTAACAACTCTGCTTATACACCTGAGATCGTGTGCAATAGAGACCGTCTTGGTCCTCTTTACGGCTCAAATAATCTTTAACAGCCCTTATATGCCTCTTGTAGATATTAGTTAAAGAAAAAGAATAGAAAAAAGGGGAAAAAAGGCGTTATGAGGCGGCCACTTGCCGTCATTTCGCCGAGACGATACGCGGCGGACCACAAGAAGGCGCACGCGTATCCACTGCGGGTCGATCTTGGATGTTTTTATGATTAATTTAAAAACTTCATGAAGGTATAAGAAAATAAAAAAGAAAATAAAGACTTTTTTATGCTGATCATTGCAGCTTTCCCTCAAAAAAATGGATAATTCATGAGTCGGCTGCGCGGCAGCGGCTGGTCCGGTCTGAGGTGTACAGACACCTCAATGCTTCCGCAGAAAGCGCAAAAGTTGAATAAATCATCACAATTAAAAAATGTAGTTTTTTCTTCCTTAAAAAACAGGCGTTGAAGGAAGTTGGTGGGGCGCCGACTGGAGAGAGGGAGAGGGAAAGTAAGCAAAGAGAGAAAGCACACAATAATTATAGCCGTGCTTCTCCTTTCTGCTGCATGCAATAATAATGCAGCACTTTTATTAATATTCCTCACGAATTTTCTTCTCTTTTTCGTGTTTTTTCCTCTTTTTTTCTTGCAATTGTCGTCGTCGGCTGCTGCAGTGCATGCAGACAGCCAAGAAGCAGCAGCAGCTTCATATATATCACGCGCAAGCAGCATAAAGGAGGAATTCTTCTTCTTTTCTCTTTTTTGCATGCATTAAAAAGACTTTTTAAATAAAATATAATTAAAATACAAATACTTTTTCCTGCTTTGTTTTGTGTGCCTCTTTTTATCTCTATAGTACCTTACCTCACGGCTCTAGTTAATATGTTAATATGTAGATATAAATACAAAAGAAAGAAGGCAGTTAAGCAGCAGCAGCAGCAGCAGCAGCAGCAGCAGCAGCAGCAGCCTCCCTTAGTAACAATTCAATTATATAATTATTCATTAAGAGAATTAAATTAAATAAATAAAAAGAAAGCAGTTACCATTTTGTTTGTAGTGTATATACATAATATTGTTATATAATAAGAGGGATACACCGCAGCATCTTTTCTTATTAAGTTGTTGTTATGCAGCAGATAAATAATAATAAAGATAATAATTAACTAAATAATAGTATATTACTTCCCTTCCCCTTTATTCAGGTGTATATACTAATAAAGATATATCCCTTTTCTTTATAATATTATAAATAAAATACATCTTCTTGTTTCTCCCCTACAAACAAATACAAGAAGAAATCTTTTCGGGTGTATGCGCAGACACCGTAAACACTTATTTTATACAAATAAGGCCCTATAAAGGCCTAAACCCTAAACCCTAAACCCTGCAGCGATTGTATATTGTGGTGTATATTCACTACACTACAATCGCATGCATCCAACCGGGTGTATGCACGCATCCCTTAACAACAACAGCAGCAGCAACAGCAGCAGCTCTACACTTTTAGCTGTATATACGCATATACATATATATAGTTATATGTGTGTTTATATGTAATTGTCTGTAGATGCATGCATACGCATATAAAGCGCTATATAACGACGACCTCAGCAAACAAATGCCTCTAAGAAGGAGAAATATGTCGAAGAGGAAGAACTATTTAATAAAAGAAAGAAAAAGAAAGAAAACAACTTTTATTTATTTGTGTCTATGCTCGGGTGTATAGGGAGCTTTGCATTTTTGCGGTGTATGCATGCATACATACATACATACACCGCCAAATATAAAGTTCCTCCTTTATCCTTCTAAAAGACATTTAATTGTATTTAATTAATTTAATCAATTAATTTAATTAATTAATTAATTAAATTAATTAAATCTTAATTATATTTACTACAGCGGCAATACCCAACAACCGCCGAGCCAACCCCTCAAAGCCCCACAGACAAAAGTGCATGCATACCTGCATGCACACATAGATGCATGCATGCAAAGACGCATGCATGCACCTTTACATGCATGTATAGGTGCATGCACGCATGCACCCTTTACATGCATGCACGGTCATATGCATGCACGTTTATATCCATGCATGCATGCATGCATGCATGCATGGATATATCCCTGTAGAAGGTATGGATCTGCTGCTGTATTATTGTTTGGGGTGTATGTGCATATACACCCCAGTACTGATACCCCTGCATCTGCATGCATAATAATAAATAGGTTAATAAATAGTTAATTAAGACGGCATTTTTTTTAAGAATAATAAATAAAATAGATATAAAATAATATAAAATAAAATAAATAAAATAAATAAATAAATAAATAAATAAATATAATTAATCCCTTTCTTTCCTTTCTGGTTCAGGAGCAAGACGAATAAAATCATCAATACGTAGTATAGTAATTGCTGCCTCTGTAGCAAATTTAAGACTTTTTATCTTGGATATAGTTGCCTCTACTATTCCTTTATTAATAGAGGAGCATAATTTATTATTAATAAGATCTAATCCTTGTAATTCATCAACAGCAGCAGCAGCAGCAGGTTTAGCAGCAGCAGCAGCAGCAACACCACCACATTGTTGCTGTTTTGCATGCGCAGCACGTAATCTAGCTACTAAATCGCATGCATCTAGTGCTGCATTTAGGGCTAGCTGTCTAGGTATAATAAGTAGCGCCTCTGCAAATGCAGCAACAGCTAGCTGCTCCCTGCTGCCTAGTGTACGAGCAAAATCCTCTAAATATACACTTAATGCTGCCTCTGCTGCACCACCACCTGGACATACACTGCAAGAAGATAAACAACGACTTAATGCACATAATGCATCATGTACAGATCTCTCTACCTCATCCAACATATACTCATTTGCTCCCTAATACACACACACAAAAAAAAGAAAAAAAAACGAACCCTAAACCCTAAACCCTAAACCCTAAACCCTAGAAACACGAGGAAGACAAACTACTAACTGCCATTATAACCCATCATATTAAAGAATAAATAACGACAAAAAAGTAAATAAATACATTTATAGGTTTATATTTATATTTATTTATTTATTTATATTTATATATTTATATTTATTTATCTTACCCTAAGTATAATAGTAGCAGCTTTATTAGCTTTACATCCGCTAAAGAATAGATAATCCCAATCACCAACTCTTTCTTCGCTAACTTGTGCACAATAACCAAGACAAGAAGGATCAAATACTTCGTCTCCTTCTAATGTTGCCATTGTTAGACAAATAGTTCCTATTTATTCATAAATAAAAGAAAAAAAGAAAAAAAAAGGAAAAATATAAATATATATGTATGCATGTATACATATAGAATACATGCAGCAGCAGCAGCAGCAGCAGCAACAGCAACAAAAGCAAAAACAGCACCAAATAATCCACATATAATGATGCATAATATCTATACACGCAAATAAAGCAACAGCAGCAGCAGCAGAATTAACACCTGCAACTACTACTAATGCTGCTGCTGCTGTTGCTGCTTCTGCTGCTGCTGTACCTCCTGTAGCCTTTGCAATTCTGCGTAGATCTTTCTTGGATACTCTTCGTACTGCCAATGCGCCCGCCTCTACGAAGTACTTAAGGCACATATCATCAATACCCTGCAGCAGCAGCAGCAGCAGCAGCAAAGGGAAAAAGAAATAAATAAGTGGTTAATATTTATTAAGTATATAATATTCAATTAATAAGCAACAATTATATGGATGTATATAACCCCAATATATGGAAAAAGGTTGCCTATACACCCGAGCTGCCTATACACCCGAGCTGCCTATACACCTGAAAGTTTGGCGTTACGCACCTGAGTAGTAATGATGACATTTGCGCCTGATTGTAAAATTAACTTACAACGCTGACGGGCTATGTCCTTCTCCCTGCATACACAACAGAACACAGCAACCTTGCTGCTGCTGCTGCTGTTGCCACTGCTGTTGCTGTTGTTACTGCTGTACCTGTTGCCGTTGCATTTGCTGCTGTTGTTGCTACTGTTGTTGGTGTTGCTGCTGTTCCTACTACTGTTGCCACTGCTACTATTACTACTGCTGCTGCTGTTGCTGCTGCTGTTGCTGCTGCTGCTGTTGCTGCTGCTGCTGCTTACTGTTGTCTAATTTTTTCTAGATCTTTAGGGTCGTTGACCTCAATAGAGATACCCAATTGCATGCGATGCTGACGGAAGCCAAAATCTACAAGAGCTACTTTTGCATCTTTTACCACCATAGGCATACCTAAATAAATATACATATATACATATATATACATATATTTATATATTATATTATATAATTAATTTATTTATAAATATTTATTTATTTATTTATTTATTTATTTATTTATTTTATGATGTCCTTGTTGTATTAAAGAGCGAAATCATCAACAACTTAATAAGACATAAAATAAAACATAATAAATAAATTAAAATAAATGAATAAATAAAGCAATTAATTAATTAATTAATTAAATTAATTAATTAATTAATTAAATTAATTAATTAATTTACCTTGTGCTGCCCTTGATGTCTTAAGAGCAAATCCATCAACAAGAACAGATTCCTTAAAACTTTTACCATGAGTTTTTAGTATAGATATTCCCTCTACTGGATAACGTATATCTCCTCTCTCTGTTATCTGTATATACATATATTAATATACAAATATATTTATTTATTTATTTATTTTATTTATTCTATTTATTTATTTATACAGCTGCTCCTGCTGCTGCTAATGCTGCAGGAGGGTTTGTGGCGGTGGTTTTGAAGGGTTTAGGGTTTAGGGTATTTGTTAGTATATTCAAGATATAACGAATAAATAAATATAATTAACTAAATAAATAAATAAATATAAATAAATAAATAAATAAATAAATAAACTTACCATTTTAACAGATTGAATAGCATTAAGACAAAGATTAGGGAAGAAATCCTCATCTGCCCCTATAAATTTAGATGCTAATGATGTCTTAGCAACATTTAGTATTAATTCTTTTGTCTCTAATTTATTTATATCTATACTTAAATTATTCTTTAAATAACGAACACATTCCTGTATAAAAAAAGAAAAAAACAAGAAAAAGAAAAATAGGAAAAGAATGAATAATTATATGTATATGAAGAAAAAAGAAGAAAAAAAAAGAAAAAGAATGAATAATTATGTGTATATAGATATATTAATAATAATAACCCTAATCCCCCTCACTTCTCTCCCTATATAAATATAGATTGTCTATTATATTATTACGGGTATTAAGGGTATCTAGGGTTTAGGTAGGGTTTAGGGTTTAGGGTTTGGGGTGTATAGTCACCTTCATAGCCAACTTATAACCAGCGATGACGGCTGTTGGGTGTAAATCATCTCTTATTAATTGCATAGATAAACGCAATAATTCAGAGGCAATTAGTACAACAGAAGTTGTACCATCTCCTACTTCTCTATCCTATACAACAGCAACAGCAGAAGAAGCAACAAATAAATAATAATTAAATAAATAAATATAAATAAATTAATAAAAATTAAAAAAAAAAAAAAAAGACTTACTTGCATGTCTGATAGATCAACAAGAACTTTTGCTGCTGGATGTTGAACTTCTAGTTGTTTAAGAATTGTTGCGCCATCGTTAGTCACTGTCACCTCTCCTATAGGAAAAAAAAGAGGAAAAAAGAAGGAAAAGGAAGAAAATAGAAGAAAAAAAAGGAAATAAAGGGAGAAGGAGGAGGGGGAAAGAAGTAAACAACTAAGAAAGACATAGAAGGAGAAACAAGAAACAGAAACGAACTGAATAGAGGAACAGAAAGAATACAAGCTGCATAAGTGGAGGTGTCGCTGATCCACAAGAAAGTTGAAGACTTTGAGGGTTTAGGGTTTAGGGTTTTGGAGTTTAGGGTTTAAATGAATTAAATTGAATAATTACCAATATCATCAACAAGCATTTTATCTAATCCATGAGGACCAAGAGAAGATCTTAAAACATTTGCCACAGCCATCACGGCCGCCACTGAAATCGCAAAAATGCAGAAAAAAAGGAAAAAGAAGCTGCCTATACACCCGAAGTTGCCTATGCACCCGAAACTCCGATGTGGAAAGGAGATGAAAATTCACATTTCCCGACGCCAAATACCCGTCTGAAGGACCTTATCATTCTTAGGAATATATTTATTCTTGTTTTATAAATGAATTATCGACAGATCGCGAGTTTTATTGACAAATAAAGCATTTGCAAGACTGCTGTACGAGGCGGCACAATGGGTGTGTGCCTGCTGAGGTGTATGGATATTCCGCTGTTTTCTTGGTGATTAAAATGTCTTAAATATAAAAATAATTCATCAGAAGATTTAATTTCAACAAATTACTCAAAGATTCGACCTGGGGGCCCCTCCCCCCTGCCATGCATGCACCTTTGCCTAAGGAAAGATATTGCATCATTGCCGCTCTAATTGGAATAAATATCTTTTGTGATGAAGTTTATAACAAAACAAAGAGGAGAAAGGTCTAAAAAAGGAGTTAAAAAGGTTGAAAAGAAGGAAAGAAAACACCACCACACCCTGCACCGCCTCCTGTATAATAATATATATTTATTTATATATGCACGCTTACCGTTGGCGGACCTGACGTCTTGGCCACTTTGCCTCTCTCCAAAGATTGCAAGAGTCATTTTATTTTTAATTAATAAAAGAAAACAACAAAAAGAAGATCATAAAAAGATCTTTTTGTCCTTTTTTCCTCTCCTTATCCGCAGCTGACGACCCCACCCATTGCTGCCGCCCTACTTACTAGACAAGGACAACAACAACAGCCAACAGCAGCAGCAACAAGCCCTCAAGGGAAAAAAGCCCCAGTATAAATATAATTATATATTTTTACAATTATAAATAAATTATTATTATTTATATATTATTTATTCATTTATTTATATATTTATAACAATTATAACTCTTATTCCCCTGTCTTTCTCTTTTTTCCCTCTTTTTCTTGTTTTTCCTATAGTCGTCTTTTTCTTGCATTTCTTTCCTTTTACCTCTACTATACAAATATTCCATTAAAAGAATTCATTTTTATTCTTTATTCTTTTTCTCTTTTTTTGTTTAATGCACGCATCTCTTACTTCTTATTTGTTATATTATTTCCCTTTGTTAGCAGCAGCAAAGATATTCTTTTATATAATTAATATTGTATATATTACCCTTTCCTTAGGGAGAAGGAGAAGATGTATATATATACAATAATATATAAAAATCTAACTTTATATATTCTTATTTATGATTTATAATTGTTAGTAAGGGCAAAAGGGAAGAAATAATTAAATAAAAGGACAACAATATATAATTATTATCTTTTGTGTATATTATTCAGGTGTATGGGCAGTTATTATGTATATTGCAAGATAAATTATGTATTAAATATCCCTTTCATTCTTTTTATAAACAATTCTTTGCATGCAAATAAAATTAATGGGGCTTTGTTGAGCATGCAACAATACATGCATAAATACTCTCTGTCTTTATACATTGTTTATTCTTCCTTCCTTCTTCTTTTCCCTCCTTTGTTTACTGCACTTCCTGTTAACAGCCCCACAAAGGGGAATTATCCTTTATATACACCAATGCATGCATGCATGCATGCATGCATGCATGCAGCAGAGTAGCCTGTGTTGCATGCAGCGTCAATACCCATAATGCTGCATGCAGGCATTAGTAGTATAGGTAGATATAATTATATTAATATATTATATGTAAGTATTATTGTTGCATGCATACATAAGGAGGCAAAAGTTCCTTATCTATATAAGAAGACAATTAATATAAATAAAAATATCTATACAAGTAATTAATTGGCGAATATTTATTTATTTATTTATTTATTTATTTTATTTACTTATATATTTATATATTTATTTATTTATCCCTTTTATCTTTATGCGTGCAAATATAATTAAATGGTGAATCTCTTACCCCCCTTATTTATTATTATTAGCTAGGTTTATATTAATATATTAATAAGGATAAAGTTTATATTA
This sequence comes from Eimeria maxima, assembly GCF_000499605.1. Taxonomy (NCBI): domain Eukaryota; phylum Apicomplexa; class Conoidasida; order Eucoccidiorida; family Eimeriidae; genus Eimeria; species Eimeria maxima. Next base: position 45,356 of record NW_013563365.1, on the reverse strand, counting down.
ATATATTATTAATATTATTTATTTAATAATAAATAATAATAGTAAATAATATTATTTATTTAATAGTAATAATATATTAGCTATAATAATATATATATAAATAAAAACCCTAGGGTTTATAAACCCTTGAGTGTTTTCTTCTTTATATATAAGATAAACCCTTTTATGCCTAGTGTATATACACCGCAAAACCCTAAAGGATAATTAAATAAACAATAAATAAAATAAATATATTATTTCCTAATTAGTAACTCTTTCTTTATCTCTTCTTGTATATATATAATGTTTAATATAAATATACAGATGATAAAGATAATAAAGACAATAAAGATAAACATGAGAGAAGATGCATGCATGCAAAGAAAAATGCAAAAAATGTGGCCTTACAGAGCTGCATGCATGCATGCAGAGTATATGTATCTGTAGGGAGGGTAGCCTGCGTGTGTTTACTGTTTAATATTTTGTATAATTACTCTTCTTTAGTTGCCATTAAATAAGGGAAAGAGTTTTTCATTTAATTTATTTTTTATGCATATCTATATTATATATTTATATTACGTATTATCCTATAAATGTACACTTTTTAATGTATAAACTTAACTGTCTTCTTGTTATTCTTAAGCTGCAGAGGATTATTATTATTCTCCTTATTATTATTACTTTTACTATTGTTATTATTATACAACATTTATTTTATTATTTTCCTCCTTCTTCCCCTTCTTCTGTACATACACCGCAAACTGGAAGGCGCGGTCAAGTACTACATATGCTATTGGGCTCTCGCTCTACTTACTGTTTAGAAGATATTCTTTTAGCAAATTAAAATAAAATAAAAATAAATAAAATAAAATAAAATAAGTATAGATAGTAGTAAATATTCCCTTAAATTCCTAATTTAGGGTAGTTTCCTCTTGCTTCCAACGTCGGATGTCTCAGGTGTATAGGCAGCTTGCTGCTGCTATAACACAGCCCCACCAAACAGCAGAAAACGCATGCATTTAACGCATTTTCTTTCAATAGACAACATAAATATAATTTAATTTACGTTTTATAATTTAATTCCTCTAATTTTAACCCTTTAGAGCATAGGGTAGGCTAGCTCTGCTGGTCAATCAGGTGTCGCTAGTATAGGGGCCCCCCCTTGAGGGCCCCTGTACACTTGATCCTTCAATTTAATTCCTCTGGGGGCCCCAGGGTACACCTTGGGGCCCCCAATCTACTTTAAAGATGCAGCGCCTGCTTCGTCCTTCAGCAGCATCTCACGGGATTCTGCTGCCTCTGCTGCCAGAGTCGAGGGGCCCCCTGGGGGGCCCCCTGTTGTGTAGAGCACCTTGGGGACCCCCCTACCCACGAGAGGGGGGCGCCCACCCAGGAATGGGGCCTTCCTACTTCCCTGGAGGAGAGTGTGCCTCTTGTGAGTATGACCGCGAAGAATATAGAACCCGTTTAGTGATCGCAAGAAGGGGGGCCCCTCTGTACCCTGTTGAGGTCTATTGGGGTCCCCTGAGGCCCTCATATGGGCCCCTGGCAAGCATAGTTCGTCTAAATGGCCCCTCTCCCCCAAGCTGGGTGCATGCAACCAGCAGCAGCAGCAGAAGGAGCAGCAAGGGGGGGCAGCGGCGCTGCTTTAGTGTTGGCGGCAGTTACGGTTATGGGGCTTTTTATAGAGGAGACGCAGATGTGCATGCAAGAAGTAATATAAGACTGCAAAGATTAGATGGAGAGGGGCCCCCCAAAAAGTGGGGCCCCATGGTAATAAAGATGCCAGAGACTTTAGCTACTCTTGTTGCTGAGGGGGCCCTTCGCAGGTACCGTAAACCCTAAACCCTAAACCCTAAACCCTAATTTGGGCCATTTGCGTAAACCCTAAACCCTAGTTTGGTCTGTTCGACGGCGGCAGTGTAGGAGGGACTTGGAGGAGGGGAATAGATTGAGAAGGGGATTAGGGTTTAGGGTTTAGGGGTTTAGGGTTTGCGTGCAGGCCTTTATCTCGTCCTGGTGTATCTGTATACCATCATTGTAACCCTAGTAACCCTAATAATTCTTTTGTATATTTGCATGCAACAACACAAGAGCAGGGGGCCCCTGCTGCTGCTGCTGCTACCTCTCTGCTGCAGCAAAGGGAGAGAGGGTTTGCTGCACAACTTATATTAGATGGTAGGGGGGTTAAGGCTTACTTTGAGCCTGAATGGCCAGATCTTATGGTCAGGTAAACCCTAAACCCTAAACCCTAGAACACTAAACCCTAAAACCCTAAACCCTACAACACTAAACCCTAAACCCTAGAAGCGGCACACAACACATTGACGACTATAGCAAGTAGACAGGTAGCTAGCTCGCTGCTGAGGGTTTAGTGTTTAGGGGTCCTATATCAGCAGCATCTAGGGTTTAGGGTTTAGGGTTTGTGTATATATAGGCTTGGTGTTGGTGTTAAGCCTCTCGCTCTGCGGCGACTAGCAGAGCAATACGCAACAAAGGCAAGGATATTTGTTGATAAAAGAGGTAAACCCTAAACCCTAAACCCTAATTTGCATCCCTGCATTCTTGCTGAATGCATCTGAAACCCTTAAACCCTAAACCCTAAACCCTAATTTGCACCCCATATGTATTCTTCTTTCTATTGGTTGCATTTTTCGCTGCCGATCTAAAACCCTAAACCCTAAACCCTAAACCCTAATAAAATAAAAAAAATATAATTATATATTTATATTCAGGTTTATTATTAACTATTCATGGCTATGATAAGAGGGCAGTAGGTACCCTTACTATGGAGCTGTATAGACACCTCAAGGCAAACCCTTATACAGCAAAAGGGGCACGTATTGCCTTCTATCCTATCAAGAAAAAAATACCCACTAAAAGATAATACCAACACATAAATCAGGGGGCCCCCATGGGGTACTTGGGGGCCCCAAATGGGTCTTTGAGGGCCCCTAAAGGGCCCCCAGAGGGTCTTTAGAGACCCCGAAAGAACCTCTAGGGGCCCCCCAAAGGGCCCCCAGAGGGTCCGTGGGACGCCCCGAGGGGCCCCCAAAGGGTACTAATGGATTTTTATTTGTATTGGGAGTTAGGCAGGCTCAACAGCAACAAAGAGAGTCTCCCGAGGCTTTTTCTGCACTTCCTTAGGGGAGGAGTTGCTGCTGAGGTCCTGCTGCTGCTGCTGCTGCTGCTGCTGCAGTTGCTCTAGCCTCGCAGTGTTCATACCTGTGATGACCCTGGAGAGGGCCCCAAGGAACCCCACACTCTGCTGCTGCAGCAGCTGCTGCTGCACCTGCTGCTGCACCTGCTGCTGCATCTGCTGCAGCTGTCGTGCCAGCTCTGCTGCAGCAGACACTTCTTGGTCAGATGCATAAGAGGAGGCACGAGCTAATTGATCTAACAAAGCATTAAGGCCCTGTGCCGCTCTTTCTGCTGCTGCTGCTGCTGTTGCCTCTGCTGCTGTTGCTGCTGCAGATGTTGTTGTTGTTGTTGCTGCTGCTGCATCTGTGCCTGTGCTGCTGTATGCATGCGGACCTGTGAGGGGCCCCACACAGCTTACGAAGCCCTCGAGCACCGCCAGCAATACAGGGGGCCCCCCCTTTAGTTTTGTACCCTTTGAGGGGCCCTTTGAGGGGCCCCTATGGGGGGCCCAAGAAGCAGCTGCAACAAACAGAAAGATAGAAGGCATACTTAGTAAATAAATATACACATAAAAGGAGATACGGAGAGACAAAAAGGAGACAGGAGACAGAAGGAGACAGGAGGGGACAGAGGGGCATATAGAGAGGCAGAGAGGGACGGACAGACAAGCAGGGACAGCAGCAGCAGCAGCTGCTGCTGCTGCCGCTGGAGTCCTTTAGGGAATAGAATTATTTCCTTTCTTTGTGCCAAACACTTACCCGCAGACAGAGCAGTAGCTGCAGCTTCCTCATATATCTGCAGCAAATGCAGCAGCAGCAGCAGCAGCAGCAGCAAATGTAGCAGCAGAAGCAGTAGCAAATGCAGCAACAACAGCAAATGTAACAAATACAGCAGTGGCAATAACAGCAGCAAGTGCTGGAGAAGCAGCAGTAACAGCAACATATGCAGCAGCAGCAGCAGCAGCAGCAGGGTAATCTGTCTGCTTACCCCGAGTGCCCCTGTGGGCCCTGCAGCTTGTTGTTTGTTTAAGACGGGGGCCCCTGCAGCACATAATAGACAGCCAGCAGCACAGCAGCAGTCTTATAAGGGGGAACCCCAGCAGCAGCAGCAGCAACAGCAGCAGCAGCAGCTTAAACCCATTCCTTCCCTCCGTCTGCTGCTGCTGGTGCTGCAGCAAAGAACAGTACTCTCTACAGACTCACGCTGCATCAAGGTCCCCAGGGCCCCCAGCCACTCAGCCTGTGTCCTTAAGGAGAGGCCCCCAAGACGGTCTACCTGCAGCAGCAGGAGCAGCAACGACAGCAGCAACAGCAACAGCAGTTGCAGCAGTAGCAACCTACCCAACGCCCCAGCAAGAGGCCCACACACGAGGGGGCCCCCTTGATATGAGGGGGGCCCCCTAATTGCTGCTGCAGGCACCCAATAGATACACCAAGAAGACTTACAGGGTCTAATGTAGATGAGGGGGGCCCCCCAAGGAGCAGGCGGAGGCCCTGCAGACACTGTGCTGCGCCTGTGGCTAGCGCAGCAGCAGCATCAGCATGAGCTGCTGCAGCAGGTACTGCTGTTCGTGCTTCTGTTGCTGCTACTGTGCTCCGAGGGGCCCCCCCTACATGGCACCCCTCAAGGAAACGAACAACACAGCAGCAAACAGAGCTAATTAGACTCTCAAGGGGGGCCCCCTGAGGGGCTCCTCCCTGCATCACGTTGCCTGCAGCAAGCAGCAAACGGCCGCATGCTGCTTGCAGCTCCACCAATGCAGACTGCGCTTCGAACTCCTGCTGCAATGCAGAAGCTTGGGGGCCCCCAGGGGAGGCCCCCGCTGAGAGGCCCCCCTTGAAGTGCTCTGCTGCATCTGCTAAGATGTGGGCCCCCTGGAGAAGGGCAGAGATAGAAAGGGTACGATTTGCTGCTGCCTCTGACAACTTATATAAGATAGAGAGCAGCAGATCATGGGCCCTCTTAATACTTTCCTGCAATAAATGCTGTTGCTTCTGCTGCTGGTGGTCTTGCTGCTGTTGTTGCTGCTGCTGGTGCTGCAGCAGCTGCGAAAGAGACCACCCCAGAGCCTCTACAGCAGCAAGGGCCCCCACTGCAGGTACCCTTATTGTCTGCATATTATACTTGGGGGCCCCCGGGTCTTCAAGGTAGTCAAAGGCCCTAGTGACGGTGGGGGCCCCCTGGGGGCCCCCTCTTTGACATACATTTAGTTCAATCATCCATGAGTCAAGGCCTGCAAAGTTGGGGGGGCCCCCGTCCGGGGAGGGCCCTGCTGACCCAGGCAGAAGCCGCAGCGGCTGCGGCAGTGGCGGCTGCTGCTGCTTCTCCGTGGGGGCCCCAAGGGAACCCTCAGGAAGAAGAGATTCCTGTATAACTTGGAGGAGGCTTTGCAACTGCTGTAGGGTCAAGAGGGGGCCCCCTGGGGCCCCCAATGGAGGGGAGCAGCGCACAGCCCCTGTCTCTTCTTCAGCAACAGCAGGACCAAGGAGGGCATCAGGGCTCTGCTGCAGCAGTGCAGCAGAAGCAGCAGGTGCAGCAGGAGAAGATGAGGGCCCCCACATCTCCATAAATAGAGGCAGCAGCCATGCAGGGGGCCCCCCGCGGGACTCTCGATAGGCGCAGCTGATCAGTACCCACAGGGCCTCATCAAGGGAAAACTCGGGGTCCAGGGGCCCCTGGGGGCCCCTGAAGAGGAGATTAAGGCACTGCTTTGCTGCTGTCATGGGAGCAACAGAGGCCCCCGACCCCACGCAGCAGCAGCAAAGGAGAAGCTGCAGCAGCGAGCCTCTTGACAGGGAGGAAAACTGCAGCAGCACAAGCAGCAGCAGCACCAAATGCAGCAGCAGCAAATGCACCAGCAGCATATCTAAAACACAGAAAGAAGAGGACAGTTACTAGTGCTGCGTCAAGAGTGGTTGTGTGGGTGTATTTAGCCTAGGGTTTAGGGTTTAGGGTTTAGGGTTTAGGGTTTAGCGCAGGGGGGCCCCTCACCTCAGAAACCCCTCTTTCGCTAACAACAATATCTATCAGCCGCCTAGAGGCACAGCCAAGACCTCCTCCTGTCTCTTGGGGGCCCCCCTCCACTGCAGCAAGGGGCCCCCCAATCTCCGGAAGAGCCTCTGGGGGCCCACCAATCTGTGCCCTACTGTGCTGCATGGGGGCCCCTAGGGCCCCCTGCCGCTGCAGACCCAATGCAAAGGGTTGAAGAACCTGTAGCACACCCCAAAGAAGGCCGTTCTCTTGGGGGCCCCCGTCAGCAGCAGCAGCAGCAGCACCAGTAGCGGCTGATGCTGCTGCTGCTGCAGGTGGGGGGCCCCACAGCGAAGAACAACTCCTGTCAAATGCATGCAACGCCACCACCTGCAACATCCCCAAACCTTTCCTGCAAAACCAGCAACAGCAGCAGCAGCAGCACAGCAGCAGGTTAGCACTCAGCAAGGGCCCCTGAATCAGCATGGGGGCCCCTATAGGGGGCCCCCCAAGAGGGTTTGAGTTTTACTTCCCCCGTGTGCTTGAAAACAGCTTCAAACCCTAAACCCTAAACCCTAAACCCTCGAGTATTCCCTAACGTACGTTGGAGCACAGTAGGCGAAAACCCTCGAGAGATTGCCGAGCTCCTCTAGCGGCATATGCTGCACGCACACAAACCCTCAAACCCTAAACCCTTAACCCTAAAGCCTAAACCCTAAACCCTAAACACTAAACCCTAAACCCTGTCATCATTTGTCTTACAGGCATATGAGGGAGAGTTGCATCAAATAAGAGTTCATATAGCTGCTGCTGCTGCAGTGCCCTCAAGCTTCTTGCTGCTTCAGCAGCAGCAGCAGCTGCTGCTGCTGCTTGCTCCAAAAGGAGCTGCTGATGGTGGTGGTGTTGCTGCTGCTGCTCTTGTTGCTCGCCTGCTGCTGCTGTTACTGCTGTTGCTGCGGCGTTCGCCTGGATCAGCAAGGCGCGTTGTTCCTGAAGGTAACGACGATGCTGCTGCTGCAGTGCGCGGGTGTGCTGCAGCAGCAGCTGCAGCAGCAGCAGCACCTGCTGCCGCTCCTTAAAGGATGGTAATATCCTCTTTGTTCTTTCTATGAGGGCCTCATATGCCTCTGGGCATAAAGTTGTCGTCAAAGGGGTACTCTGTCTGTACCCTTGGGGCCCCCCCTGGGGCCCCCCACCTCCTTTGGGGCCCCCCGGGGGCCCACCCTCACCTTGAGTACCCCTAGAAATACCCATAGCTACATGTGGGTGCTGCAGTGTCTGCAGCACCTGATGCCTATTAAGGATAGCAATTGGCTTAGTAATATTAATACCCTGTACATACACCTTAAGTCTTTTATCTTGTAGTCTGTCCTTTACGGCATCATACCCCTGTTGGTGGGGCCCCCCATGGGGCCCCTCACCCGGAGATGGGGCCCCCAGGGGGCCCCTCGCATCTGCTGCCCAGGGGCCCCCAGATAGCCATGCCCAATCGGCATCGAATTCTTCTGTTATCTCATAACGCCAATCAGATGTACCATCAGAGAAAAAAGAGGGTACAGTAGAGTCCGAGGGCCCCGTGGGGGGGCCCCATCCTCCCTGCTGCTGCTGCTGCTGCTGCTGCTGCTCCTGCGGCTGCTGTTGCATCTGCGGGTCCGAGGTATCCAAGGGGTCCACGTTGGTCCCTTCGCCCAGTACCATTCGCTTGCAGCGGGTACCCTCGGGGCCCCTTTCCTCTGATGTAACTAATAACCAATGGGGGGCCCTCTCTGCCATCTGCTGCTCCTTCTTAAGAGCAGCTAAATCAAGATCAGGACGGGGGAAGCGCATGTGAGCAGGGGGGCCCCCAGAGGACCCCCAAAGACCTTCAGTGGGGGGCCCCCCTAAACCAATTCCACCACCTGCCTTCAGCTTAGGCTCCCTGCTGCCGCGGGGGCCCCCACCGACCTCCCGTCCGCTCGACCTCCCGTGGGGGCCCCGGGGGCCCCCACGGGAGGTCGAGCGGTCCCCATGGGCACCGCGGGGCCCCTTGGATCCCTGGGGCCCCTTTGACCGTGTACTTATATAGCGCAGGGGGCCCACAGCAGCTATAGCGTGACGCAGGGGACCGAGAGGGCCCCCCCCAAGGGAACTGGGGGCCCCCCCTCTCCAGGCAGGGAAAAGAGGCATGGTGGAACCCCCCTATTGCTATAAACCTATTAGGGCCCCCCAGGAAGGTTGCTATTAAACAAAAGAAAAGGAAGGGCCCAGCATCGAGGAAGAAGACGAGAGAATACGAAACACCGTGGGGGGCCCCTCATCAAGGGGCCCCCTTTCTGCTGCCGGGTGTCTGTATACAAGATCTTCCTTCCTCAAGGAGCAAAGAAGGAAAATTTATCTTTATTAAGAATATAAATAAATAATAATTGATTAAAATACAACAAAAAGGGATATTTCCCACGCAAAGAGTAATAAAAACCCTTATGGGGGCCCCAGGGGCCCCCCTGCCATGTCCTGTCGGAGGGGCCCCCCTAAACCATTCTTCTTTCTTCTTCTCTATAATTAAGGGCATTTGTTTTATAATATAAAATGTAAAATGCATGCATAGTATAAAATAATTCTAATAAGATAATAATAAAATAATAATATACGTAATGTAATATAAAACTGCTACCCCCTATATAATACGTAAAAACCCTATGCAGAAAAGACCTATGCTGCCTATACACCGGAGATACCCTCATGGGCTCCTTCCTTAATATCTGGGGTGTATTGGCAGCTAGGAGGCCAATTATATTATCTGCGGCGTATAGGCAGCTAGGAGTTTTAATTGATGTAAGTATATTAGAGACAACAAAAGTAGTACCCTCTAATTCTATAGGAAGGGGGCCCCCCAATGCTTGGCTATTGTAACTGACAAAGAGAGGGGCCCCTAAAGAAACACAACACAGCAGCAGCTGCAGCAGCTGTAGCAGCAGATGCAGAAGCTACAGCAGCAGCGGTTATGTACTGCTCTTGTGGCTCTGTAGCAGCAGCAGCAGCAGCAGCAGCAGCTTCCGCAGCACGAGTCACAACTTAGAGTTTAGCAAAAGAATTGAGGGTTTAAAAAAAGGGTTTAGGGTTTAGGGTTTCCGTCATTTGCCCAACGCCTCTAGGAGAAACCTAACGTCTGCGCTTAGCAGTAGACCCTAAACCCTAAACCCTAAACCCTAAACCCTAGCCGTGCATGGAAGGGCGGTTTATCAAAGGAATAAAGGGGTGTATAGCATTATAAGGAACCCCTCTATAAACTTCTCCTTAACAGGCCTAAACCCTAAACCCTAAACCCTAAACCCTAAACCCTTGATTCTTTCTTCCCTGCTGATGAGGGTTTATATGATGACTTTAAATACTCTAAATATTCTTCCGCTGTCTTCCCCGGGTTGGCTAATTGCCATACAAACTGCAGACCCCACAACAGCACCCAAACCCTAAACCCTAAACCCTAAACCCTAAACCCTAAACCCTAGAAAACCCTCTTTTTCCTTTTTATTGTGTTTAGGGTTTAGATAAAAAGAAAAAGAAACGAACCTGCTTCTGCATTAACTCTCCAACAGCCGGACCCGATATTGCTCCGACTGCTTCACGAACCTGCATGCAGCAGCAGCAGCAGCAGCAGCAACAGCAGCAGCCGTAACAGCAGCAGCGACAGGGGCACAGCCGCAGTCACCCGATGGCAGCAGAAGAAGCAGCAGCACGGCACTCAGCTACAGCACACGAGGCCTTATCCCCCACACCAGCAGCAACAGCAACAGCAACAGCAACAGCAACAGCAACAGCAGCAGCAGCAGCAGCAGCAGACCTGTTTCCCGTTGCAGAGGGGCTGCATGCGCCATGCATCCTGTAGCTGCAGTGTCTCTATTGTCTCCTTTAATAGTAAGAGATGACGAAGTGTCTCCTTTGCTGTCTCCTCCTTAGATAGAAGGAGACAATCTAAATGGGGTATAGATACCTCTGGTGCTGCTGCAGAAGCAGCAGCAGCAGCAGCAGCAGCAGGACCTTCTGATGCTTCTGCAGCAGCAGCAGCAACAGGACGCTCTGCTGCAGTATTTAATACACACATCTTCTTTTGTTCTTTTGCCTCCCCCCCGTTATTACTCCTCTTCTTATGCATTTGCTGCTCTTCTTCGTCTGCTGCTGCTGCTGCTGTGTTGGGCCCCGCAGTAACAGCTGCATGCGCTGCAGCAACTGCTGCTGCTGCATCATCATATATTAAATCTCCTAAGACTTTTGCTGCTGCTAATAGAATTGCTTCCCTCCAATTAGGCCCTACTTCCTTTATTAATAACCCTAATTTTACCCGTTTCTCCTGCTGCTGCTGCTGCTGCTGCTGTTGTTGCTGCTGCTGCTGCTGCTGGAGAGCTGCTTCCTCGTCTGCTACTTCCCGTAACCTCTGCGCATGCATAATTAGATTATCTGCTGCTGCTGCTTCAGCATAGGGCAGCCTCCATGATGCAGCAATAACTGCCTCCGCCATACGCCTTACAGGAGGACCAGGAGCAGCAGCAGCAGCAGCAGCAGAAACAACAGCAAGGAGATCCTTACAGGGGTGCAGCACAGCAGCAAACAGCAACAGACGCAGCACACTGTCTCCTTCCTTTAGCTCTACTCCTCTGGATAAACCCTCGTATAATGCTGTCATCTCCTCTGATGCTGCTGCTGCTGCTGCTGCTGCGTCATCCGCAGAGTGCTGCTGCTGCTGATGCTGCTGCTGCTGCAGCTTCTGCAGCAACGGTCTTCTTGCAAGTAGATGTCTTAGAGCAACAACAGCGCATGCACCAAGGGGGCCCCACACCCTTGCTGCTGCTGCTGCATCGATTTGCTGCTGCTCCTTCCTTACCATGGCTGCAATTTCTCTTGCCTTTGTTTTTGATTTACCTGCTGCTGTTGCTGCAGCAGCAGCAGCAACAGGGTGTCTATACACCTCGTAACCAAGGGGTAACACTATTATCTCCCATACACGCAGCTGCAGCAGCAGCAGCATACCCCTTAATGCACCAGATAGGGGCCCCTTTAGCAGCTTCTGCTGCTGCTGCTCCTGACTCTCAGCAGCAACACTTCCTGCTGCTGTTGCTGTTGCTGCTGTATCTGAAGGAGGTGAGGCTTCTGCTGCAGTTTGTGTTGTTGCTGCTGTTTCTGCTGCTTGTGTTTGTGCTCGTTCTGCTGCTCTTGCTGCTAGCAGTGTTGCTGCAGTTGCTGCATCTGCAGCAGCAGCAGCAGGAGGCTGATTAATAGTTATACTATGTATAGAGAATATTTTTTTTATCTCTATACCTATTCTTTCCCTGGATACTTTGTGCTGCAGTGCTGCATGCACAGCAGCATCAGCAGCAGCAGCAGCAAGAGTAGGTTCTAAGGAAAAATTGAGTGCAGCAGCAAATCTTATAGCTCTTAATAATCTTAATGGATCTTCTTGTAGTGTATAATTTGCTGCTGCTGCTGCTGCAGTAAGGAGACAATTATATACATCTATTATTCCTTTTTTTGTATAATCCTCTATTTTATTCTTTTTTATGTTATAAAACAAACAATTGCAGCAAAAGTCTCTCCTTTGTGAATCCTGTAGGGGAGTACCAAACCACGTACTTACAGGTATACGGTTACCCTTCCTCCTGCTGCTGCTGCTGCTGCTGCTGCTGCTGCTGCTGTTCGTGCTGCTGCTGCTGTTGCTGCTGCTCGTGCTGCTGGTGCTAGTGCTGTTGTTGTTGCTGTTGTTATCATTGGTGCTGTTGTTGCCCCCATTATTGCTGTTGCTGGTATCATTACTGCTAGTGTTGCTGCTGCTGCTGCTGCTGCTGCTGCTGCTGCTGCTGGTGCTGCTGGTGGTATCCGCATAAGTTTCTTGCCTAAGATGTACAAAATCAATAGAGAAGGATTTAATATTCATCGTTGCTGTCTCTAAATGTTTACTTTGCTCAATATTTTGTTGTATTATGCCAACTTTACGACGTCCTTCTCCTATCACCTCCAACCATCTGTACATATTTACGAAAAACGTATACGTATATGTATATGTATATGTACATATGTATATGTATATGTACATATGTATATGTATATGTACATATGTATATGTATATGTATATGTATATGTATATGTACATATGTATATGTATATGTACATATGTATATGTATATGTATATGTATATGTATATGTATATGCATATGTATATGTATATGTATATGTATATGTATATGTATATGTATATGTATATGTATATGTATATGTATATGTATATGTATAACATGAATTAAGACATACAAAAATGCCTAAGGGGCACATAGCAACACCAGCAGAAACACCAACAACAGCAGCGGCAACAACAGCAGCAGCAACAGCAGCAGCAGCAGCAGCAGCAGCAGCAGCATACTTGACGAGTACATCAGCGAATTGAGCTCCTGTAAGATGATTGATGGCGATGTCGATGTCTGTTGATGGAATTCCTAACAACTTATCGCGGACCCAGCCTCCTGCTGCTCGCAGCTCTGCAGCAGCAGCAGCAGCAGCAGCAGCAGCAGCAGCAGCAGCAGCAACAACAGCAACAGCAGCAACAGGAGCAGCATAAGGGAGATTAGCAGCAGGGATAAAAGCAGCACAGATTGCAGAAACACACATTTACAGCAAACAGCACATGTTAACAGCAACTGCAACAGCAGCAACTGCAGCAGCAACAATTGCAGCAGCAGCAATTGCAACAACAACAACAACAACAACAACAGCAGCAGCAGCAGAAGCAGCAACAGCAGCAGATAACGTACCAACATTTAATTTATTTTCCTCTACACATCTATTAAGAAGAGAGAAAAGTTGTTCTTCTTTTGGTGTTAATGTTAGTGTTAATCCTGCAGCAACTGCTGCTGCTGCTGCTGCTTTTTCTTCTTCTGCTGCTGCCTCATCTGCTGCTACTTGTGCTGCTGCTGCTGCTGATGCTTCTGCTGCTGCTGCTACTGCATCTGCTAGCGCCTCCTCAGGAGTTCGTGTACGTACACCTGAATCAGTCTCCGTACCCATGCATTGTTCTGTTGAATTTGGTGCTGCTGCTGCTGCTTCTGCTGCTGTTGCAGCTGGCTCATCTGCTGCTGCTGCTGCTGCTGCTGCAGCAGCAGCAGTTGGCGGTGCTTCGTTGTTTGCCTCAGCTACCGCCATTTTTAGATGCAACAAACGACACCACAAATGATTATGCCGCCCAATAATAGGGGATGCAACTGCTGCTGCTGCTGCTGCTGTTGCTGCTGCTGTTGCTGTTGTTGCTGCTGCTGCTGCAGGTAACAGTGGTGGTGTTACTGTAAGTACCCTCTGCTGCTGACTTGATAACCTAAAACTAGGAGACAAGAAAGAGATGAGGGGCCCCCTGCGCATCCGCTGCTCTCCGCCCCAGCTGCTGCTGCTGCTGTTGCTGCTGCTGCTGATGCTGAGGGTCCTCCTTTCGCTAAGCTGTCGTACTAAAGGCCCCGGGGGCTGCTGCTGCTGTAGCAAGCAGCAAGACTTTGCTGCAGCAAAGGGAAAGGGAGACGTAGAGCTGCGTATACAGCCCAATAAGGAGGACAGCAGCAGCAGCAAGATTTCTACCCTCATAGACAAAGGAAATATGCATTAAAAAAAAGAAGCTGCTGCTGCTGCTGTTGCTGCTGCTGCTGTTGCAACAGCTCAGCCCACAGCGCCAGAGGGGGCATCGGAGTTGCTGCTGCTGCTCCCGAGCATGCCGCTGCAGCAGCAGCAGGAGCAGCAGCAGATACAGCTAAAGAAACAATGACAGCAGCAGCGAATCCATAAGAAAATATAAACACTAAATTAAATACTTGCATGCAACACAATTGTTAAGGCCAATCAACCTTCTTTCGTCCTCTTTTGCCGCAGGCTTGGGGGCCCCAGGGGGCCCCCTGTCTTTGTTGGAGCTGCTGCTGTTGCTGCAGCAGCACAGCAGCAGACCATTACCCCTCATTTTATCTTTTAAGGAATTTGTCTTTAATACGTACACTTGTGCAAGGTAAGCAGCATCAACTGCAGCAACAACAGCAACAGCAGCACTAGCGGCTGCAGCAACGTCGGCAGCAGCAACAACAACAGCCGCAACTGCTGCTGCATCTCTAACAACCCTGGGGTTGCTGCGACAGCCCAGGGCCCCCCAAGACTCCCATGGGGGAGCAGCTGCAGGGCCCCCCCGCTGCAGGGGCTGAAGGGTTAGCAGCAGCAGCGCCAACAGCAGCATTAGCAGCAGCAGCGCCAGTAGCAGCGGCAACAACGACAACGGCCGAAGAACTAATGGCCGAATACCCTTCCATACCAGCAGCTGCAGCGCCACCAACAGCAGCAGAAGCAGCAGAAGCAGCAGCAGCAGCAATAACAACAACAGCAGCAGCAGCGCCTACAACAGCAGTTCCCAATGTGGAGTTGACCCCAGCAGCAGCCCTGGAAGCACCGCAAGGAGCAGCAGCAGCAACAACAACAACAACTGCATTGTCTGCTGCTGCTGCTGCTGATAACCCCCAAGGGTTTTTTCTGTTTGCTCTTGCATGGCTGCTGGTAGCAGCAGCAGCAGGGCTTGTGCTGCTGCGGCAGCAGCGGCAGCAGCGGCAGCAGCAGCATGAAAGGTAAACCCTCATAAACCCTAATAAACCCTAAACCCTTTGCTGCTGCTGCTGTTCTCCATGCTAATCAGCTGCTGCTGTTGTTGCTGCTGCTACTACTCGCCTTGCTGTTTCTAGCGATCCTCACGGGCTGTGGTTGTTGTTGTTGTTGTTGCTGCTGCTGCTGCTGCTGTGCTGAATCTGCTTCTGCTGCTGCTGTTGTTGTTGTTATTTTGCAGGCAGTCTCGTCTGATGGGAACCGCCTGAGTCTGCTGCAGCAGCAGCTGCAGCTGCAGCTACTGCTGCAGACTCAGGCAGCACACATACCACCAGGGGATGTTGGGGCCCCGGCCTCCCCAGCGGGGGCCCCCAACACTTTAGTAAGGGGCCCTCTAGGGGCCCCAACAATTTAACAGTGGGGACTTGTTCCTCAATAACCTAAATTTGAATCCGTAGACCTAATGACTATAACTAATCTTCCTATTACAAGGAAGGGGCCAAAGGCCTAGGGTTTAGGGTTTAGGGTTTAGGGTTGAGGGTTTACAATTTACGGTTTAGGGTTTAGGGTTTAGGGTTCAGAGGAAAGGAAACCCTTGCGCAAGAGAAGGGCATTTCGCTTGTTGTCGCCCCCGCAACAGCAGCATCCGTTGCTGCTGCTTCTGTTGCTGCTGTAGCCGTTGCTGCTGCTGTTGTTGCTGCTGTTGCTGCTGCTGCCAGTTGGTCCTTTTTGTCGGTATCCCGAGTAACAAACTTCTTGCTGCAGCTGCAGCAGCAGCAGGAGCAGCAACAGATTTCCTTTTGCTGCCTATGTAGGCCTCTCGGCTCCGAGTGGCACCTTCGGGGGCCCCCCGCAGCATGCATGAGGGGCCCGTCTTGTCGGTGGTGTCCTACAATACCATCAGCGGCGGCGGTAGCAGCAGCACCACCTGCAGCAGCACCAGCTGTAGCAGCACCGGCTGCAGCAGGAGTAGTAGTAGCAGCAGCAGCAGCAGCAGCATTTACTGCTTCTTTCTTCTCATTCTGAGAGGCCCCATTCATAATACCGTTAGCCTTACTAAACTTCTCCTGGGGGCCCCTCGAGCGGCCATGGAGGGGACCCAACGGGGGCCCTAAGGGGGCCCCTACGGGGGCCCCCCAGGTGACTCCCAGGGGCCCCCAGGGGTTCGTTTGGCCGTTGTGATTATGGGGGCCTCCCTTAACAAGATCATCGTCTTCTGTCTTTCGCATAGGGGGCCCCCCTGCTGTATCACGACTAAGGCAAACGAAGTTTAAGGAAGCAGAAGGAGGGGGGCCCCCGGTCTTTATTGTAGATCTTCTCCTTGCTCCTGCTGCTGCTGTTGCTACTGCTGCTGCTGTTGTTGCTGCTGTGGCTCTGACGATCTTCAATCTGACGGGGGGGAGCACTGCCTTGCGTTCTGCATGCGCTGTTCGGCTTTCTTCTGTTGCTGCTGCTGCTGCTGCTGTGCTTTTGGCAGCTGTTGCTGGTCGCCGTACTTCTGCTGCAGCGCGCGGCTTTGCTGTTGCTGCTGATGCTGATGCTGCCGCACAGTGGGTAACTTTTGCTGCTGCAGTTTGTTTTGCTACTGCATTGTGTTTTGCTGCTGCATTTGGTGTTGCTGCCGCTGCTCCGTGGTTTGCTGCTGCTACAGAGGCCCTCCTGCTGCTGCCGCTGCTGCTGCTGATGAGGCTGCTGCGGCGTTTTCCAAGAAAAAAGGGCCTGCATGCAGAGACACACGAAAAACCGCAATACAGATTCTAGGTGCCTCGCTGCTGCTGCTGCTGCTGCTTTTCTGCTGCTGTAGTGTTGAGGGGGCCCCTGCACCAGCCAGAGGCCCCTGGGGGGCCGCTCTTCGCACCTCAAGCGGCTAGCGAGAGCAGCAAAACGAAGGGTCTGCAGGGTGGGGCCCCTATCTGCCTCCTTGCTGCTAACAGTGAACACCAAAGAGACGTGGCCGCAACCATCCTGTAGCAGCACACGCAGCAGCAGACACAAAAGCAGCAAACGCAGCAGCAGAGATAGTTGTACCTAAGACAGCCGCAACAACCTATGCAGCAGTAACATGAGCTGCAGCAATACAAGGAGCAATTACACGAGCAGCAGCAAAAGCAGCAGCAACAGCAGCTGCAGCAGAAACAGCGGCCGCTGCTGTTGCTCTGGTTACGCACCAAGACATCTTTGAGGGCTACTGTTAGGCAAGACTCTCTAAAGCGCACATGGGGGCCCCTGGGGGCCCCTATGTTGCCCCTGGGGGCCCCAACGCTGCTGCACGTGGTACCCTTCATTACTGCAGCAGAAGTTTTGCTGCTGCCATTTGTTTGTCTTGGGAGCCCCTCTACAGGGGCTGTCTCCTTGGTAGGGGCCCCTGTTAAGTGGGTACTCTCTGGTCTCCTCGATGGCGGCCCACCGTGGAGTATAAGCGAGAGGGAGGGGCCCCCTTGGGGGCCCCTCAAAGGGGGGCTCCGCTTAGGGGGCTCCTGAGCCCTACTTTGCTGTGTTGCAGCAGTGCAGTGTGTAGCGAGGGCAGTTAAGACGGCCATAAAGGAAGAAAGACTTTTGCTTATAGAAGAAGCCTGAGGAGACACTAACAAGGAGACACAAGGAGACAGTAGAGGACGGGTCACCTAAGGGGCCCCCATGAGGGCCCCCAAGGGGCCCCCGTAAGACGCTGTGGCTTTGTTTGTGGGGAGGCATGGTGTACCTCTTGAGCAAAGAGGCTCCTTGTCTGCTCCTTTACATGAGGGTTCAGTGGGGCCCCCCCAACGGTGGGCCCCCATCTCTCCATAGGCTGCCGCTCGGCACCCGCGAGGTCCAATAGATAGAGACGGGGACCTTTCTTGTTTGCTTCCTGTGCAGCAGCAGCAGCAGCAACAGCACCAATAGCAGCAGCAGCAGGTGCACTCCTGCAAGACGAAGTTGTGAGGGCCCTGATGAGGGGCCCGTTGGGTACTGTTGCAGGGGGCCTAGCAGCAGCGGCAGCAGCAGCAGCAAGGTGACGGCATGGGCCTCACTGGGTACGAAAGAGACAGGCACAGGAGCACGTGGCTGCGGCTGCTGCTGCTGTTTGCATGCGTTTGCCTGCAGACTCTTCTGCTTAGAGCTTTTGCTGCAGCAGCAACTGCTTCGTTTGAGGACCCTACCCGTACCCAAAAGCATCCAGGGGCCCCAGGGACCCCTGGGGCCCCAAGGAACCCCTGCATACTGTTGGGCCCCCCCCGCTGCTGCTGCTGCTTCTCAGCTGTCTGCTGCAGACACCCCGCAGCAGAACTCAAGTACTTAAGAAGGTGCCACAGGGGCCCCCAGGAGAAGATAGGGACACTCCCTTACCCCGTAAGAAATGGGGGCCCCCTTTGCTGAGGTTGGTGGGCCCCTAGTCTTGGGTTGAGTATGTTACCTGTGCTTTTGGTGCAGCATCTTCAGGGGGGCCCCCTTGGGGCCCCAAGAGACTACGGACCTTCCCGCAGTAGATCTCTACAGCTGCAAAGGAGACAAATACATGAGTGCTGCTGCAGCGCAGCAGCA
Organism: Eimeria maxima; assembly: GCF_000499605.1. Taxonomy (NCBI): domain Eukaryota; phylum Apicomplexa; class Conoidasida; order Eucoccidiorida; family Eimeriidae; genus Eimeria; species Eimeria maxima. Next base: position 27,162 of record NW_013563365.1, on the reverse strand, counting down.
GCAGCACACAAAGAAAGAAAAAGGGGAATGAGGCCCCCACTGCAGCAGCAAACAAACACAGAAAGATAAAGGGGGGCCCCCAGAGGGGAGAGGGTAGCAGCAAAAAGTTACCTGCTAAAGGGGGCCCCCTGTACACCCCGATCTTTTAATTCCTCCATTACAAACTCCAAGGTGCGCAAAGCAAGACCCCACTTCTCCTTGCTGCTGTCGCTGCTGCTGCTGCTGCTGCTGTCGCTACTGCTGCTGCTGCTGCTGTTGCTGCTACGGTTGTTGTTGTTGCTGCTGCTGCGCCTGTGTGTCAGGAATCCTGGAGGCCCCACCATGGTGTATGTCTTTCCGCTTCCCGAGGCCCCATGTCTACCGCAGAACACCCGCAGGCAGCAGGCCATAAGGCACCCTTGACCCTAAACCCTAAACCCTAAACCCTAAACCCTAGCTTACACGGCAATGCATGCGCTGACGCCATTAAGCACTGCTGCTGCTGCAGGCCTCCCTACTGTATTAAACAGCAACTCTTGTGAAGAATCCTCCTGCAGCACACCACAGAACCTAAAGGGCCCCACACCCCCCTTTCCCCTCCAAGCGGCCCCGCAAGAATATGGAGGGGGCCCTTCGGGGGCCCCCTCAGGAAGTCCTCCAAGGGGGCCCCCGAAAGGTCTCTGTTGCTGCCCCCTCGCTGCTGCCTCGTTGGGGGCCCCTAGGGGCCCCTGATTGTTAGGGAGGCGCTGCTGCAATTTGAGGGTACGGCGGCACCACGGCATTCTAGTATCTGAGAGGGAGGCCCCACCCCTTCTAACACCTGTCTTGGCTAACTGCTCTGCAGTAAAGGAGTGGGGCCCCCCAGGGGCCCCTGTTGGCCCCCGATGGGGTACCGCGGGGGGCAGCAGCACAACTGCAGCGGCTCGTGCTTCTCGGGGGGCCTCCTTCGTGAGGGGGGATAAAGGGGAATTATCTTTAAGGGAGGGGCCCCCATTTGTCTGCTCTATTGAGGAGGTATGGGCCCTGCTTCTTCCAGAGGCGAGAGAATGGAGACCCTTGAAGCCCTGTTGTTGCTGCTGCTGCTGTTGCTGCTGTTGTTGCTGCTTCTGCTGCTGCTGCGGCTGCTGCTGCTTATCAGTGCAAGCAGCAGCAGGTGTTAAGGAGGGCCCCAATACCCCTATATGTGTTGCTGTACCCTCAATAGATTCTTTTGTTTCAGGGGCTTCAATAGTCAGTAAAGGCTTCCTTGGGGGCCCCCCTGCGCGGGGCCCTCCAATGCGGGCCTCCACTGGGGGCCCCCGCGAATGCTGTGGGAGGGGCACAGGGTATGGGGACCACAATGCCAGGCAGCCAGGGCCCCTAGGGGACCCAGAGGGTAATGGGGAGGGGGGACGTATCCGCAAGAAGGTCTTAACCCCTGTATAACAGCAAGGAAAGGGAGGGGACCCCCCCACCGCTGTGTCTGGTGGAGTGATACCCATGGGGGGGCCCCAGACACCCCCCTGTGCTTGGCTTTAGAGGAGGAGTCAATGTACTAACGAAATCGCCGCTGCTGCTGCTGCTGTCGCTGCTGCTGCCAGCGCTGCTGCTGCAGGGAGGGTGGTACTGGTGGAGGTGGTGCTCCTGCTGCTGCAGCTACTGCTGCACAGCGGCTAAAAAGGGATCCAAACAACGCCAAACGTTGTAATATCCATCCTAAATTCATAATGACAAGTAAGTGTGTGTAATGAACAAGTTAGTGGGCCCCCTGGGGCCCCCGCCGCCTCAACCTACTGCAGCACAAGCCAGGAGGAGGGGGGAGAGGGACCATTGGCCATTAATTAATCGTTTAAATTTTTTAATTTTATAAATTAAATTATTAATTAAATTAAAAATTCTATTTTATTATTATTTTAACGGCTCTTTCCCCTCGTTGTGACCACTGGTCAAGGAGGCAGCTTGACCAGTGGTCCACCCCTTGCAGCACCACAGTTTCTTATTTATGGATATTTTTTTAATTTAATTAATAATAAATAAAATAAATAAGCACAGATCTTTTTATATTTCTTTTTATTTAATTAATATTTAATTAAATAAATAAACAGGGGATATTTTCTCCTCTGTTTAGGTTAAGTAAATGTACATTTTATACACAGACCCACAAACGCCACAGACAGACCCCGCATAGCGACATCTGCAGCAAATGCTGCAGCAGCTGCAGCATCCATTTCTGCTGCTGCTGCTGTTGCTGTTGCAGCAGCGGCTGCTGCAGAAGCGGAGCCCCGCAGGCGTAAGGAGCAAATACGCCGGGCCTGTGTGTCGGCGCTGCAGCAGTTTATTATAAACAAGTAAATAAACAAGTAAATAAATAAATGCATAAATAAATAAATGCTGCATGCAGCCCTTCCTCCCTCTTCCCCAGTAATAGGATATATCTAAGTCCACAAAGTGTATATACACCTCAACAAACACTAGGGAGGAGGGTCAAGGAGGCGGCTGCCTTTAAGCTAATGAGCAAAAGGGGGCCCCCCTGTCCCGGAGGGGCCCCCGGGGCCCCCCTGGGGGACCCGACCCTATTGGGAAAGAGGGCCCCCTTGGGTATGGGTTTTGAGGGAAGGTGCATGCAGTGGCGCTGCGCTGCTGCATCTCTGCATGCGTTGCAGAGGTGTTTCCTTTTATGCAGTTTTTTTTGCTGCTCGTAGGAACTGTACACAGAGAAGAAGACAGGAGACACACGGGGGGCATCAGTAGCTACAGCAGCAACAACTGCAGCAGCAACAGCAGCAGCAGCAGCAGTAAGTGCAGCAGCAGCAGCAGCAGATAGCGCACCTTATAGTCTTTTATTGCACCAGGGAGTAGAGAGGCTGCCCCTAAGAAAGAAATCCCTGCAAGGAAGTTGAATACCCCACCCCAGCTGCAGCAACAACGCAGCAAACAACACATGCAACAGCAGCTGCAGCAGGTGCAGCAGCAGCAACAACAACTGCAGCAAGTGCAGCAGCAACAGCAGCAAGTGCAGCAGCAATAGTTATGTTATTTCCTACCCATAGACAGCTAGAAGAGTTGGGGTAAGAAGGCCCTGCACTATTGAGCCTACACTACCAGACCCATTAACAATGCCTGCAGCAGCAGCACACCAGCAGCAGCAGCAGCAGTAGCAGCAGCAATAGTAACACGACAGCAGCAGCAACACGTTATCCACAGAAGCAGGAGCAGCAGCATGCACGAGGCCTTCAGGTAGCCGCTGCAGCAGTGTCAGTTGTGCTGCCACCGTCGTCCTGTCTTTCCTTAAGGGTTTAGTGGCTAGGGTTTAGGGTTTAGGGTTTAGCGGTTAGGGTTTAGGGTTTGCGGGTATGTATGGGTAGGTTGTGTATGTTATATTCTTACAAGCTGCTGCTGCAGCAAATGCAGCATCATTTGCTGCTCCCTCCTCAGCGCATGCATCTGCTGCTGCTGCTGCACCTAAGACAGAGTCTGGTGCTGCTATTGCTGCACCTGCAAGCAGCAGCGCTGCCTGTGCAGCAAACCCTAGATCCCCTGCGGGGCCCCACACCACCGCGCTGTGCAGCAGCAGCAGCGAAACCCCCGCTATGCAGCAAAGAGGAGAGAGCAGCACAACACGACGGCCTCGTAAATATTTATCAGAGAACCACCTGATAACAAAACCCTAAACCCTAAACCCTAAACCCTAAACCCTAATATATAAAACCCTCATGCCACACATTGCTCACTCAACTCACAGCAAACAAGAAACCCTAAACCCTAAACCCTAAACCCTAAAATAATACCAGCAAAATCTCTGCCACCCAGATACACTACCAATGCACAACAGCAACCCTAAACCCTAAACCCTAAACCCTTGTTACTTACCCTAAGGCAACAGATCCAAAGACTCCACCCGCATCGAAGTATGTGCAATAGAATGCTGCACAGACACCACACAAGACATCAAACCCTAAACCCTAAACCCTAAACCCTAAACCCTAAACCCTCATTTTGTGTGTTTTTTTGTAGAAAAAAGAAAGAATAAAGAATAAATAAGAATAAAGAATAGATAAGAAGAATAAAAAGGTTGCTGCTTACCTGCTGCTGCTGCAGTAAGAGCAGCATGCTGCTCTAGGTAATAAGCTAACCAATATAATAGAGCATAACGAACAAGTTTAACAGAGAAATAAGCAGCACATAAACGACGAAAACGTCCAACACCCAATACACGAAGCAGCAAAGATTTCTCCTGCTGCTGCTGCTGCTGCTGCTGCATTTGCTGCTGCTGCTGTTTGTCCTCCTGCTGATGCTGCATCTGCGACGGCTGGCGCTCCACTGCTCTTCCTGCTGCTGCTGCTGCTGCTGTAGGATCTTGTGTTGCGGTGCGTAGACACCGCAGCAGCAGCAAGGAGCAGCAAGCAACCCATAAAGAAGGGACAAAGAATGTTTGTCTCCATCTAGGCAGCAGCAGCAAACCATTAGATGATGATTGCCATAAGGAGAAACCCTCATCAGCAGCAGCAACAGCAGCAGCAGCAGCAGAAGATAATAAACGTGCTGTTAAATAACTCGCAAATATACTACCCACTTGCTGGCATGTTGTCCATACACCTAAACATACACATACACACACAATATCTATGCATGCATGCATGCATGCATGCATGCATGCACATACCCATACTGCTGCTGTTGTTGTTGTTGTTGCTGCTGTTACTGTTGCAGGGTTTGTTGCTGATGATGATGCTTTTTCTTTTGCTGCTGGTTTTGCTGCATATATTGGTGCATATTTTGCTGTTGCTGCTGTTGCTGCTGCTGCTGTTGGTGGTGCATGCACGTACCTAATACACCTCCTCTTTCTGTATTAGATAGCCAAGTAGATAGGGAAGAAACAATAAGAGGGAATCCAAGGGCTTGTGCAGCCCCATTAATACCCCATAAAAAAGATAAAGAAATAATATTAAGATAATTATTAGGTAATATACTTATTAATAAACAACTAGCAGCACTTATACAATAAGCTGCTGCTAGTATACTGCTGCACGATATACCACCTCCTCCTTTCCCTCCTTTTCCTGCTCCTGTTGCTGCTGCTCCTGTTGCTGCTGCTGCTGTTGCTGCTGCTGCTGCTGCTGCTCTACCTAATAAGAAAGGAGCTAATAGGAGCTGAGAGGCTGCATATGCAGATAAGAATACAGTATCTATTCCTCCTAATGCAGCAGTAGATAAGGATAATTGTTTCTCTATTTCTCTCTTACAAGAAGCAAAAGGTTTACGAGTTAGATATAAGGAAGCATAACAAAAATATGTTAATAATAATTGACCTAATTTACCCTCAGATATACGACTTGTACTACTACTACTTATGCTGCTGCTACTGCTGCTGCTGCTACTACTGTTGCTGCTGCTGCTGTTGCTGCATGTGCTGCTGCTCCCGTCTAGGATGTTGTTGTTGTTGTTGTTGCTGCTGCTGCTGCTGCTTATTATACGGCTTCGTGAACGAATTCCACCAAGAACGGATGGATCGTTATATACCTCCTTCTGTAGTAGAGGCACTGGCCGCGACTGCCGGCTGCTGCTGCTTCTGTTGCTGCTTGTGCTGCTGCTGCTGCTGCTGCTTGTTTGTCTTGTTATTTCACCTTCGTCTGTTGCTCCTCCTCCTGATACTGCTCCTCCTCCTCTACGTCTCCTAGTAGTAGATGCTGCTCGTCTTGCTGCTGGTGCTGCAACAAGACTCTCCTCTGTATCGTCATGTGTCGGTACCTCCACATCACTCATATCACTCATCTGTCTTACAAAAGGTAGGGGCCCCGTCTGCTGCCTCTCCTTTAGGGGGCCCCCCCTAATAAGAGGTTTATCTGATGGGGACCTTCTGCTGCTAAAAGATGATGTGCTAAGAGATGGAAGCACCACAGGTCTACTTGCAATGTGCACACGAGGGCTTCCTCCTCCTCCTCCTGCAGATCTTGGAGAACCACCAGGAGATGCAGCTCCTCTGTGTGCTGCTGTCCTAGGCGCTGCTGGTGAACGTCCCCCTCCCCTCTTCTTCTTCGAAGGGGCCCTCTGCTGCGCTGCAGGCTTTACCGGGCTGCGACCCTTCGCTGCTGCTGCTGCTGCTGCATCCGCTCCTGCACCTGCCGCTGCAGCTGCAGCACCTCCAGGCGGGCCTGCAGCAGAGGTGACGGTGCCCTGCCTCGTGACGACCATTTTGCAGCAGCTGCAGCTGTCGTGACGGGCTGCTGCAAGGCAGACAGGCGCGATTCAAGTTGGGGGTTTTATCTGCTCTTCTGTGCATGCACCAACACAAAAGGGGTTTAAAAGAAAGAAATAAATGCGGCTAATTATCGTACTTTCCTCTTCTTCGCACTCACCCCCCATCTCCTACCATGGAGGTGTGACGAACAGGGAGGGGCTTGGGCCCCCCAGTCGGCGGCAGCCAGGCACGTTAAAACCAACAAAGTTAAAGCATTTATGTATTTCTTCTTGTGTTATATTCGATATTTGTCCCTTTATTCTCCTATTATGTTCAATTGATCCATTAAAATGGGCTGTACAGCTGCACAAACTGCAGCACGGCCTTCTTGCAACACTGTACGACGACCAACGGAAGAAGCCGCCCCTGAGACATAAGCCAACAATAAACTGTTTCAATGAGTGAACCATCTCTAAACCCTAAATCGTAAACCCTAAACACTAAAGAGAGCCTCTCGCTAGTCAGCAAGGGAAACAGTGGATACCCTCGCAAGTTTCCATACCGTCACTGTTGCACATAAGCAGCAAACTCACTGCTGCTGCTGTTGTTGTTGTTCATGTATACTTGAAATATTGCATCTCGCCTTATCAGGCAGAGAAAACAGTGCCTTTTCTCCTCCCCGCTGCCGTTGCTGCTGCTGCAGGAGCAACCCCTAGGGAGGGGCGCATATATTGTTCAGTGGCTATTAGTACTCATTGGCAGGGATTTCTTCTCCTTACATACGCTCTCTCTTGTTTTTCTTTCAACTATTAGGAAAATAGATAAGGAAGCAGTGCGCAGCTCGTTCAATAATATGGCTGTCGTCCTCTCTTGACGTAATAACTTAGAGGTGCAATTAGACTAACAACAGTTATGGTGAACATTTATTCTTTAAGAGATATTTGTAAATTGATGTTTTATCATCATGATGGGCAAATTGCCCTCCTGGGTGTGAGTGTATGCTTCTCATTGTATGGCTACTAGAAATGATGTACAATTGAATCCTCGTCTGTTTAAAAATGAGAAAAATCTCCCCAACAAAAAGGCAGCAAATGGAAAACGCCAGAGGAGGATTCAATTGTACATCATTTCTTTCCCATTTTTGTTCATTTGCATTAAATGTGTCTGCCTTTGTGCCTTTTTTTCTCTTAATTGCAAGTCGCAGCGGTGAATGAGGTTAGAAAGCAATCGATCTTGTGCGGCATGTTTTCGTAGAAGTTCACCTAATAACAGAAGGGTTGCAAAAAGTAAAAATATTATTTAAAATATATAAACTTCTGATTGGCTATTCTTCCAACTAGTTTTTAGGTTTCAGTGTATCTTTGGTCCCGTGTCTAGGAACTTGTTTCCACTTCCTTTCCTCTACTTGGTTTCTTTCGTAGAATATCTAGTGGGTTTCTTCAACGAATGATGTGTTTCTTCACACATCATTCGTTGAAGAAACCCACTAGATATTCTACGAAAGAAACCAAGTAGAGGAAAGGAAGAGGAAACAAGTTTCTATACGCGGCCCCGTGTATAGAAACACATACTACAACAACAACATGTTGTTGTTCCTTCAACATGTTCGCTTCCTTTGTTGAATATTCTTTTTCCTGTTTTTATTCTTGTATTTCTTCTCTGTTGAGTGTTAGGCTTCTCTTCCCTCTGAAACTTGATCACCATGTTGAATCGGCGTTTCACTGCTTTTTAGCCATTTACAAGACGGAGAAGCTTAGCAAGATATATGCAGTGATTACGTTGCCGTTTGTATAGAAGGCCGTCTGAGTAGATCGGATCCAAAGGGTACCTGACTGGAAATAGAAGCAAAAAAAAATGAAGTGAACAACACCTACATAGCGATGCGGTGACCACTGACTGTTTGTACACCCCGCATTCGCCGCATTGCAAACTCCTCGGGAAGCCGAAAGCAACTCAAGTGGTGATGCAACGGCGACTGTTTTCGAGACAATGACAATAAAAATGCATTTTGCTCTTCGCATTTTCATCTGCCTGCAAACTTTTCCAATTTCCATTGCCAATTATTCACTCACATGACATAGTACGGGACCCAACTTTTGAAAGTTTGACTATTGATTTCAACTGGAAAGCTACGAGAAATCCGCCGAAATCGCAACTCCAAGACTTCTACAGGAAGACGAATCAAAGGAGCATCCCAATATAACAAGCATCGCACGGAAGTAGAAGGCAGAAAACGAATCCCTTAAAAGCACAGAAGCACAGTGCACGCGCCAACTACAGCTAATCATGAAGGTACTTTTTAAACATGAATGAATGATATAGAAGTTGAACGAAAAGATACGCATGCGCACCCACGCTTTTGTTTTCAGGACTTTGTTGCAACGATTCAGACTTTTTCTCCAGCGGAGAAGTCTTTTAGAGAGAATACCTTGGAGTGTCATCACAAGTTTGTGATTATATTCTTACTATGGGTGGTGTTAAGCTGAAAATGCTGTATGCTGGCTACTATAATGGGTAAGATAAGTGTATTTGTGAAGCTTGTTCAATGTACAAACTATGTTCTATCTGTTACTTATGCTCAATGTGTTGTGGTCAACGTCGTATTTATGTTCCCTATATTGCTTAATTGGGTTTATTGAGTGCTTCGTGCTCAATGCATAATGTTCAATGCGTAACGTTGAATGCGCAATAAAGTCATTGCACATCGGCCTCGTTGAAAGGCAGCAGGGGAAAGGGAAATTCCCGATTAAGAAGCACACAAAGAAATATTTAAAGAGGGAAACAGCAGGATGCCATAAGAAGAAGGTCTATGAGGGGTTGCATGTAGAGCTTCAGACGTTGTGAGCCGATGGGGTAAGGCTCTGCAGACGGTTGCTATATATAAATGTAGGCGTACATACGGAAGACTGACCTCTTCTCGCAGATACTATAAACGGATTTTCATAAGCAAATATGAATTTAAACAGGAGAAATGCAACAGGGGAGGAAGAAACGGATTTCGTTTCAGAGCAGCCTCGGCTCTCCCTACAAACAGACATAATAAAGCATAGGAAGTCGGGGTAGGTGTGGAGTTTAGGCTTCGTTTCGAGGGAACATACTGAATAAACAGGCGACAAATATAATATTGTTGGCATTTAATGCAGCTTTGCAGTATTTAATCAGCCGCACGACAGGCGAGCACCCCCCGCCCTAAGGAAACATGAATTCGACAGCCCCCCGCCTCTCGATATACCGCTGAACCTGCATTTGGTTTTTGGGAAAGAAAGGAGACAATGGAAGAGAAAATACCATTTCCCGCTTTCTTTGTGAATTTAAATGCATAAAAAAAACAAAGTTAGCGTATTTCTCCCCTCATTCTGGTGTCAGAGTATCACCGTAGGGGTTCCCTCTTCCCCGTTCCCCGCATCCACCCAGATGGCCTCTTAACTCACATGATTACACATTTCTCGCTTTCTGCCGTTTCCATCCGTCAAAAAGACCAGGCGGATGACGGCCTCTCCTCAGTTTTCGCGAGATCTTGCGGAACTGGCCTCTCCGTGGACTCCCACGGTCGCCCCCTCTACAGAGGCTGAGCAGCCATTCTTTGTCAGCCCTGTTGCCTCTCCAATACCGGAATTTGAGGTATATGGGGATGTGGCAAGGGCATCCTCCACATATTTCGGTCACGTTCCCTCTACAGGGTCTCCCCCCCGCAGCCGCGTACTGCTTCTCATCGCGGCCATTGCCTCGATATCAGCGGTGGTATTCCTTGTTCGTCGTTGTTTCGGGCTGCTCCGTGGGAAGTCTTCTTTGAGGGTTTCTGGATCTTCCTCACGTCAACTGGCCGAAGATGACGATGTGTTTACATGCTCCGAAGTTCCTGAGGAGGTGGACGAGAGCAGCGGAGTACTGGGCAGTGGGGAGGAACGCCACGGTGCCTCAGGAGGCCTTCTAGGTTATGTCCAAGGAATACAGTCCACTGTCCATCAGCAGCTGGATTTGTTGGTCCTGACGCGGCCGGAAACGCAAGATCTTTCTCCGGATGAGCATACTTCGGTAGCAAAAGCGCAGGGTTTAATGCGATCGTTGATGTCGAAATACGACTATCTCCAGACGCGCATCAGCGATCTGAGTAACAGAATGAGGCGTATAAAAAGGGAACAAGAAGAACGTGGCAAAGTTGTGGATGATGAGGAAACGGAATCAAGTAGTGCGTCGCAGCTGATGGCGGTGGAGCAGGAGATGTCATTGGAGGAGAAAGAGCTGGAAACTATCAAGCAGCAGCTCGAAGACAAGCGCTACACGTCGAGGCAAGAAGTCATGGCTTTATTTATAAGAGCAGAAATCTTTGCTTCAGGTCGTTTCATATGCTCAACAGCCTCCCAGGCACTTGCAGCGCAAGCAGTAGTCTTGGGAACATCTAGTACCCTCCCCACGACCCTTACGAGTGACCGGAAGCTGCGTGTAGATCTACTTGCAACAGAGCTATTGCTTCAGAGCAGTTCTTGCCGCAGAGAGTTAGAGCGTCTGCAGCACGAACACATTTCTCTCCCAGTGCACAGTAACGATGCGGCAGCAGCCATTGCAGCGCCTATTACCAACCGTGCAAGAACGTTTCTCTTGGATTTGCAAGATACAGCGAGTCAAATGCGCCAAGCAGGCATGCAATCACGAGCACACGAAATGCAGAAAGAGGCGGAGAGGATGATACGTGCACTGGAGGCAAGTGGGGTCTTGGTAGAGCGGAGCTCTCCTAAGACGATGAAACGCGCCTGGCGTCCTGGACCCTCATATGAGGAAGGTATTGAAACTCGTTTGCCGCTATGGCGTCCTGTGGGTAATCGTGGGCATCCTTGGCAGCGGTCACCATCTGCGGAGTTGTTTCTTCCTTCTGATTGGCTGGACGAAGACTCATCTTCTTCCTCTGGGCTTCCTGAGCATTTCCTAGGAGGCTTTCAAACAACACCAAAATTCACTGCCTCCTCCCGTTCCGTTGATTCAGCTACATCTCGACCGCGTCAATCAACGCCTACCTTACTACAAGGAACAGCGAGTCCTTGGGGTTCTTCTCCTGTCCAAACGAAGCGTCTATGGCGGTCCTATCCTGAGATATCGACTAGCACAAGCGTTGAACTGTCATCGTTTGGTGCTGCTGCTGCAGCAGAATCTCCAGCAGTTTCAAGTGAAAGGCGTTGGCGTCATCATGGTGTCAGTCACGAACCTTCACAGGATGATTCCGAGGAATCCTCTGATGCAACATCTGAGCAGGAAATTGAATACTTCTGGTCAACAGGGACTTTACCCTCTGAGAGCCAACGAGGGCACCACCATACTCATGGTGTTTCCAGGCACGAGAAGGAGGGAGATGACTTGGCTCGCAGGGGGCTTAAAGATATGTCATCATGGATTAGCAGTTCGGAGAGCGCTATGCAGGAAACAAGCATTGGTTATCTCCAAATCGAGAAGCTTAGATATCAAATAAAGAAAGGACACAGTATTACATCTTCCTGGAGTCGCGCAAGAGACGACACAGCATCTTCCCGTATGAGTCGTACCCTTATTAAGGAATTACGAGATCGATTGACAGCCTGCGAGAAGGTCTTAGGACGGCTAACAACGAAACTTGTCGATAGGTCTTTGCATGCAATTTCATTATCAGAAGAAGCAGTAAAGAACTCTATTGTGTCATTAGAGCAAGGCTTGGAGAATGCTCTTACTAGCGGGCTTAATCGTTTCATCTTTGGAAGAATTCTTGTTGGTGTTGCAGATACCATTATAAAAAGTAAAACAACGCATTCATCTTATAGCCAAATCATGCGTGAAGTTCCTGAGGCCTCTGGTCAGTTAAGTGAGGCTTTATTACGCTTAGCTCGATTATCCTCTAAAGCAGCAACTATGCTTACTGATGCATCTACAAAGGTGCCACCAGGAGAAAAGGATGCTCCGGGAGAGGGAACGTCGGCACGAGGAATACCAGCAGCTGTAACAGCAGCAACAACAGCACCAAAAGCAACAACAACAACAGCAACAACAACAGCAGGTGCAGCTCGCCCTCACAGCAGCAGTACCGGTCCAACACTGTCTAAAACAGAATATCTTATGAAAAGCGCCGGAATGAAAGATGAAAGTCGTCGTGGGTCGTCATCGGGAGCGCTGCGGCAGCAGCAGCGGCAGCAGCAGCAGCAGGCGAAAGACCCAGATGACAGCGGCGCAGCACTGATGGCTGAAGCAGCGGCGAAGGCATCCGCTGTGCTAACAAGCAGACAGCAACAATGAAAGACGAGGAGGAACATCTATAAGGAGGAATGTAGGACTATTAGTACGACGACATGTATATTATAGGCCTTTTGTTTAAATGCATACATGCATATATACTCGGCAAGCGCTGCAGCAGCAGCTGCTGCTGCTGTTGTTGCTGCAGATGCTGCTGCAGCTCTACAGGGCCTTCATTCTGCTGTGGCTATCTCTATCGCAGCAGATAAGAAAGAGGCTACACACGAGCAAAAGGACCCAGGGCTAAAACACCAGGATATTTGTGGCGGCAGCGGAAATAGATCGCTGTGCATGCATGCATGCATGCATGCGTGCATACGCATACATGTTGAGCATGTAGGCGTGTGCGCCTCGGCAGCAGCGGCTTTTGCTGCAGCAGCGTTTGCATCAGCAGCATCTGCAACTCACACAGATGCCCGTGCAGGTGTTGCTGCTACTGCTACTGCAGCTGCTGTCGCTGTTGCTGATGATGTAGCTCTGTAGTGGGCCTTGATAATAGTGGGTGTTAATGTCTCTTTATCCTGCTGCTGTACACAGGTTTTGTATGAGTCTATGAAGCCCCATCTTGCCGTCTCTCTCTATTATCTTGTGTGCCCGTAGTGCTGCTGCGAGTGCAGCAGCAGTTTTATATGAATCGTTTTATGGCGGCGATCTAACGCCTCTGCTGTTCCTGTGGCTCGCGTGTAGGCTAGCCGGGCCTATGGAGGCCTTTTCTATATTGTATATAAACCCTTTTCCTTCTTTGTCTATTTTTTGTTATAATGGACAGATATACAAATTCATCACAACACACACATACACATACACAATAACACAAGTATAGTATATATGTACATATATATGTATTTATATTTGTACGCATAGAGGAGATATATACAACAATAACTAGGATTACACACGCAATTCCTTTAAATAGTGATACAGTGCTCCCTGTCTATCACAAGCAGTCTGCCTGATCATTTACGTAGTTTATAATATATATATTTATACTTTTTATATACATAAATACATATGTCTATCGATATATCCACAGATGCATAGGGTAGGCGTCTAGCTAGATATTTATGCTTCTATTGTTTTGCGGCGGCGGCTGCTCCTGCTGCATTGCATGCATGCACGCAGGCATGCATATTAGCGTAGCGCAGAATATATACATATATTAGCAGCAAGCGGGTGTATAAGCAGCCAGGTAGGAGGCGGTGCTCCTGACCCTAAAGGCTAGAGCCACTAGTTGTGAGTAGATTGAATGAGGCAGCAAGAAGCTTCTGCTGCGCTCTAAAGAGTCATTGATCCTTGACATGTTATGAAACAAACCTCCTTAACTTGATGCATAGTCATCATGCGCATGCATTCATCAAGGGTTTAACGGAGTATCGTATCCCTTAAGGACGCATTTACTTCTTAGTATACCGCGTGTATTGAGCTAGCTCTATGTATGCCTCTTTTGTGTGTACTGCTGCCATTAGGACAGGGGAAGGAAATTACAAACAAACTGTCTTAGAGTAAAAATAATGGGGTCGCCTACTGGAGACGCAAAAGTGTTATCAGGTTGGTTAATACGTGCAGAAAGTACACCGCATGTATTTCTTGTCTGTGTATGCATGTTTGTTTTATATGTTTGCTATCGTCTGCATGCAGGCAAGCAACTGTACAAGATGACAGTGGTTACTTAAGTGTACCTGCCGCTAATCCTTGCTCTTAGAAAAGAACAGGAGGCGATGCTTCCTTAAATACCAAGGGATAGGGGCCCCGTTGTATCATAGAGTTGGGGGCCCTTCTTGCGTAGTTATTATTTGAACTTCGATTGGGACGTTTTGGCGGGAGCGGCGGCTCTTCACCTCCTGGATTTCTGCCGGGAGAGCGACTATAAAAACCGCAACGAGAAGAACCCTTTAGACCCATCCGTTGACAATTCAGTATTTTATTAACACTTTAAAACGTTCAATAAAATTCCTCAGCGTCTTCTGTAACAGCGAAGAGGCCCCCGCCGATCAGCAAGCTATGAGGCGGGCAATCAGCCGAGCGCCAGGTGGAAAGAAGGGTTTTTCGTTAACTAGATGAATCAACTAAAGATACTCAGAAACAAATGCAGAGAGATACAAAGTAGGTAGAGTTGTGCTTTCTGAAATAAAACCCCTTCTTTCGCTACGATTCATCACCACCGAGCTCTCCGCTCACGCTCAAGCGACCTCGCCGAGGGGCCCCAGCGGCCACCGACAGTACCCGTAGGGGCCCCATCGTGAAAGAACCTCTTTGCTGTATGTGTACGGATTGTTGCTGTTTGTTTAGTTTATTAGACATGCACACTTGCGACTAATCGCTAATATCAATTTTCTCTAAGCTTCCTCGGCCTGCAGATACGTTTGCCAGTTTGTCTCACCTCAACTTCGAAGACCGTCATATATATTAAAAGACCATGGTGTTGCAGTGTCTTTACCATATGGATGCTTTTTTGTAAAGCAGAAATGGACACCAACTTGTGGTATTAGATCCTTAAGCTGAATGCAGCACGGAAGAAGACTGGGCAACTTTGCGCATCACTTAAGAAGTTCCGCTGCATTCAGCTTATCATGTAACTGCCCTGTGGCTCCACTGGTACCTTTAGAATAACGGGCTCTGCAAACACGAGAGAGGCAATGCTTCAATACTTATCCGAGGGAACAGGGGATACAGGGGAGCTTGATATTAGCAGCTGCGAGCAGACAATTCGACGGAGTGATGCGTCAGACATCCCAAGCCCAGAACGTGAACGTGCAGGAATATTCCCTACAGGTTCACCTTTCCTTATCTCATCAAATCTCAGTTGGGAAGATCGGCCAAAATTAGCTGCCGGTGCATCCGGAGCAGCTGCACTCCTCACTTGCTGTGCACTGCATCCTTTCGACCTTATCAAAACTCGCATGCAAGGTAATAAAGACACAAGAGAAGAAATAAAGCCCAATATAATTGTGCAAGCTCCACGTGAACTGATGTGGACGACGGTAACGAAAGCCTGCGTTTGTTGATCACACTGTAGGACAGTGTATCACGGAGGGTTTGCTTGCTGTTTATATGTACCTATGGCTGCGTTAAAGTACGTGCATACAAGCATCTTTTCCATATTATATTGCCTGCTATTCTGTTTCTTTTTTTTCTTGTCAGTTGCTGCGGTGAGTGGCGGAGCCATTCCTTCCTACGGTTCAACGCGACGTGCAATAACTCGAATTTACAAGCAAGAAGGCCTCAGGGGACTTTGGAAAGGAGTGGGGGTGACAGCTGCAGCCTCTTCGACTTCATGGACTTGTTTTAGATACATGTAAGTTTTTGTAATATAACTTTGATCTCTTTTGCGTGCTGGGAGGCCGGTAATGGACGGCATGTGTTGTGCCACTCACAGATGGTGTATGTATGGTATTATTTATTTACTGAATCCGGTCTAGATTTCCTACACTTGAGTTAGCTTAGGTACTGTTGCTCTTGTTGCTTTATTCAAAGGTATACGTGTTTCATTGAAACGTTAGGATGTGTGTTCGGGAAGGTTAATTCCTCCACCCTTGGAATTCTGTTCCTCGTGCATCTGGTTCTGTATTCATCCATAAATTAATTAATGGTTAATATGCCTGATTTTGTGTGCAATTTTGTGCAGTTTCGATCGACTTGGTGTCAAGTTTCCCGTTTGGCGGGAGGCTCTTTGCGGAACTTCGAGCAGAACAAATGAAGTGACGCAGCGGACTTCGCTTGACGATGTGGTGTGCATACACCCCAGCGTTCATTGCGTTCCTCAATGTGTTCTTGTGCGCATAGTTTCATTTACTTTTGCTTTTGTTTTCAAGTACACTATCTCGAAGTAATGGAGCTATGCAAGAACACACTTCACTGTAGGATATGGCCGGTCGTCTTAACCCTGGATTTCAACAACATCGAACGGGTCTGCAAACACATCTCTCCTCACGTCTCTTGGCTTTCGATTCTCCCCTCCTCCTTTTCTGCATTTGGCGCTTCGCTTCAGGCCAGTGGCCTCGTCGCCGGCGTTCTCGTCACCTTCCTGACTCACCCATTGTGGCTCGCCAAAGCCCGAATGGAAATGCAAGCAAAGGAAGCGGAGGTATGTATGTAGTTGATGTTGCTGGACTGAAGTTAAGTTGTCCGTCAGTTGAACGAAGTTGTTGGACTATTCTTGGCCAAATGCTGACCGCATTGATTATGTAAAGAAAACGACTGAGAATAACAATGCAAGAACTCTCTGTATCTATACTGGCGGACTGACACAGCCTCTAATATATGCAGAGATAGCAGTAGATGATTGATGCGGTGGCCCAGTTTATGTTCTGTTTTCTTTTTGCCTCCACATCCGTGAATTCATACTCGTCTGTGTATGGCTGCATTACCTTCTGTGGGGAGTATGTGTCTTGATCGTATGTCTGCCTACAATCAATTTCGGTGTAATCGGTCCTGTTCCCCTTTTATCGCATGCATTCATACTTCTAGTCGTCCACCACCCTATATGGAATTAATGCGTTGCTCTATTTGGATATTCGTTACAGAGCTTACTTTTATGTGGGTAGAGAGTGGCTTGCGGGCTAATATAATGCAGGCGTCCGGGTGGCCTCAGTTCCGCAACGGCTTTAATTGCATAGTGAGCGCCGTCCGCGGTGGCGTGAGAGAATCTTACAGAGGCGTCGGCCCCGCATTAGCCTTAGCGCCGCATGCAGCAATCCAAATTGCAGTATATGAGCAACTCAAGAGAAGCCAGTGAGCATTCCAATGCCCATTGCTGGTAATATGGGACGTAGAACAGTGACGTCTCCATTCGCTACAGTGTATACGGATCCCATAACTGAAAACTGGGTAACAGATATACAAACGAATCTATTGAGTTCCCATCGTGCATTTTATTTCTTTCTTCTGGCCGTTGGTGTTCGCTTATCATTGCAGCAACAATTCATATGACTCTTCAATTTATTCTGCCGGGCTTCCGGCTGTTTGGGGTGCAATTTCAAAGTTCGCTGCACTCACGTTGACGTATCCACTGCAGGCAAGTGCAGCGGAGAGAATGATATTTTCCCTGCATACGGGACGGCATCGCTGTAAAACTGTTTGTTGTTCCTTCCTTGCGACTCTGTGTGTAATAAATTACGTGATTGTTGTTGATTGCCTGTTGTGGTATGAAGGTTCTAAGGAGTCGACAACAGGTTCACAATACACCGTATGCTAACTTAAACTTTCTGAAGATTGCCATAGTGAGGTTATAGAGGGTTGGCACAGACTTATGAGTAATGAGATGATTATGTTATGGATGTTGATGTTGTTGATTATATGGATAATTGTTTAGTCGTAAAGTAATGGCCATTTAAGTATAAGATGTATCACCTTATGAGGGTATGTATGTTAAGGTATATTATGATTTTTGTTCTTGTTCCTTGTTAACCTTTTATTTTTATTTATTTATTTATTTTATTTATTTATTAATTTATTAATTTATTAATTTATGTTGAATTTGTTGATATAAATATGTAATTATTGTATATATGTATGTATGATGTGATGTTTGTTGTGTATATAGCGTATGATAAAGGATGAAGGATTATTATCATTATTTGGTGGTTATTGGGTTCATACCCAACGAGCCTGTCTACAGAGTGCCCTTATGTTCTTTATTTATGAGGGAATTCTTGTAAGAATTAAATAGTAATAAAT
>NW_013563365.1:2500-4703 GCF_000499605.1 Eimeria maxima | reverse complement strand
CTGCTGCTGCTGCTGCTGCGGCGGCTGCTGCTGCTGCTGCTGCGGCTGCTGTTGATTCTGCAGCAGGATCTGCGGCTGCTGTAGTTGCTGCTGGTGCTGCAGTTGGTGCTGCTGCTGCTGCTGTTGCTGTTGCTGCTGCTCGGTGCTGCACGACCTTCGCGTGCCGCGCATCCATAAGCCATCATCAGCAGCAGCAGCAGCAACAGCAGCAGCAGCAGCAGCAGCAGAGCAGGAAGGAGGAGACAAATAAGGAGACAGTTGCATGCAAGGAGACACCTGCAGCAACCGACCTCTAAGAAGAGACAAAGAGGAGACAGGTAACATCTTTAATAAGAGGAAGCAGCAGCAGGTGCTGCTGATAACAAGACACAGGAGCAGCAGCAGCTGCTGCTGCTAAGGAGACACAAGAGCAGCAGATACAGGGACGGAGGAGACAGAGGAAGTGTCTCCTTTCTGTGTGTCTCCTTAAGGAGACACTTTATAAGCCGCTGCAGCAGCAGCTGCTGCTGTTGCTGTTGCTGCTAATGCTGCTGCTGCTGCTGCTGTTGCTGTTTAGTTGCTTGTACACCTCAACCCATGTGTGCTGCATGGGGTGTATAGGCAGCTAAATAAAATAAAGAAAAGGAGACAAATAATTATATATTATTATATAATGCATGCATGCATGCAGCTGCAGCTGCCTATACACCCCAGGCCCCACACATACAGCAGCAACAAAAGAAGGGGCCCCCTTTTTGCTGCTTATAGGCAACTGCAGCAGCAGATACCCATTGGTCTATGCTGCAGCAGTAGAAGACAGCAGCAGCAGCACCAACAGCAACAGCAGCAGCAGCAGCAGAGGTGTCTTATATAGGGCTATGGGGCTGCATGCAGCAAGGTACATAGAGCTGCCTATACACCGCAAAATAAGAAAATAAATAAATAAATAAATAAATATAATTATTTTTTTTATTGCTGTTTTTTTTTGTATACAAATTTTTAAGGAAGGCATATGCTGCAGCAGCAGCAACAGCAGCAGCAGCAGCAGCAATAGCAGCAGCAGCAATAGCAGCAGCAGCAATAGCCCTTCTTTTCCTAGTTTTATTTTCTATTCAATATATATATAACGCCATTGCTGCTGCTGCTGCTGTTGCTGCTGCTGCTGCTGCTTCCTAGCAAACTATAAAGTGCTGCTGCGGTGGAGCAGCAGCAGCAGCAGCAGCAGCAGCAGCAAACACTGCAGCACCATCTATAACAGCAGCAGCAGCAGCAGCAGCAGCAGCAGCAGCAGCAGCAATTTAAGGGAAGATGCCATCTCGTGATGAATCAGATGATGAGGAGGTTGTAGAGGTTTCTGCTGCTGCTGCTGCTGCTGCTGCACCAGACAGCCGCAAGAAGAGGAAACGGCGGCACAGCAGCAGCAGCAGCAGCAGTAGCAGCAGCAGCAGCAGCAGCAGCAGCGACTCGTCAGATGATGAGAAGCATCGGTAGGGTTTGCGTGTTTCTTCTGCTGCTCTTCATCCCTCCCTGTCCCCCAACTGCAGCAGCAGCAGCAGCAACAGCAGCAGCAGCAGCAGCAACAGCAGCAACAGTAGCAGCAGCAGCAGCAGCAGCAGCAGTTGCCGTGTTTATTTACTCCCCCCCAATTTTGCATAGAAAAAGTCTCCAATTATTTGTGTGCTGTAAACCCTAAACCCTAAACCCTTTTTTCTTGCTGCTGTTGCTGCTGCTGCTGCTGTTGCTGCTGCTGCAGCAAAAAAAAGGAGAAATCTTCGCATAAAAAGTCCAAGAAATCCAAGAAGAAAAAACAAAAAAAAGAAAAAAAACAAAAAAAAAAGAAAGATAAAGAAGAAAAAGATGGTAGGATTTAGGGTTTCTAGGGTTTAGGGTTTAGGGTTTAGGGTTTAGGGTTTCCTATTATAATACAATAAAATATAATTTATTAAAGGAATAACATTTATAAATACCCATCAATATCTCTCATATTATGAAATTTTTAGTATTTAGTATTTCTAGGGTTTCTAGGGTTTAGGGTTTAGGGTTTAGGGTTTAGGGTTTAGGGTTTAGGGTTTAGGAATATTTTTTTTTGTGCATTTTTTTTTTTAGGGTTTGGATATGGTGCTGTTGGAGATCGTTGGGGACGTTATGGTATAATTAATGATGGAGATATTTATAAAAAAAGAGACGAATTTATCCTCTGGTTATTTGAGGTTAAAGATATCAA
>NW_013563364.1:5335-13050 GCF_000499605.1 Eimeria maxima | reverse complement strand
TATATATATATATATATATATATATATATATATATAGCACGGCTAATGTATAATATCCTGTTTCCCTTATAGATTGATGTATGCCTTTGTATAGCTGCTATAATAATACCATAACCTTTCCCATTAGCAGCAGCAGCATGAGCAGCAGCATGAGCAGCAGCAGCAGCTTGTATGCATATACATATGCATATACATATACATATACATATGCATGCATGCATGCATATGCATATGAATATAACGTACGCAGTAATATCTGCCATGATTTGTTTAGCTTGTGGATTAGGATTAACATCTGGATGATATTTCTTTGCCTTTTCCCTAAATGCTTTCTTAATATCTGTTAGGGGGGCCCCCCTTATACACCCCAATACCTCATAAGGGCACCGACGATGGGGGCCCCCACCACCACAACCAACACCACCACTAAAACACATTCTTCCTACACCTACACCAATAGAGGGCCCTCCTTTATGGGGGAATCTATACCCTAACGGGGATGATATATCCAGGGGGGCCCCTATGGGGGAAACACCAAAGGAAGGGGCCCCTAGGGGGGCCCCCATGATGGGGGCCCTATATGTTCTCTTTGCTCCTGTCCCTGTAGGGGTATTAGGGATATTATTTATATTGCCTATAGGCCTGGAGGCAGGGATAGATAGACCCATACTTTTGCTGCTCCTGTTGCTGCTGTTGCTGCTGCTGCTGCTGTATCGGCGACGAGCAGTGCTGCAGCTTGTACTGCTGCTGCTGCTGCTGTTGCACCTGCTGCTGCAGCTGCTGCTGCTGCTCCGTTGGTGGGTTGTTAAGTTTATCCTGCTGCTCTCACGCTGCAGCAGCAAATCTTCCGGGGGGGTCAGAGGCGCATTTGTTGGGGGGTCCTTTTGCTGCTGCTGCTGCTGCAGCTGCTGCTGCTGCAGCTGCTGCTGCTGCAGCTGCTGCTGCTGCAGCTGCTGCAGCTGCTGCAGCTGCGCAGAGGCAACATGGGAAAACGACCGTCCCCTTTGTAAAGGAGACACATTAGAGGAGGAGACACCAGCTGTCTCTGCTGCTCCACCTATCCGCGGGGCAGCAGTAGCAGCACCAGCTGCTGCTGTGGTTGCTGCTGTGGGAGTTTCAGGCGAAGGAGCAGCAACAGCAGCAGCATTGGGGGTGGATGCTGCTGCTGCTGCAGCAGCAGCAGAGACACCTGAGGGGACCCTTGGCCTTACTCCTTCTGTTAGGAGACGACCTAATGACCGCAGCAGCAAGGAGCCAGATGCTGCATGCGTAAAGAAGGAGGCCCTCTGCTGCTGCTGCTGCTGCTGCTGCTGCTGTAGTGCACAGGCAGATCGCTGCAGCACAGATGCAACAGCAGATCTGCTGCAGCAGAGACTGTCTCCTTTTATTGCAGCAACAAGGGAAGTACCATCTTCTTGTTGTCCCCTTTTAGCTGTCTCCTCTGCGGTGTATGTACAGCTACTACTACTGTTTCCCTGCTGCTGCTGCTGCTGCGGCTGCTGCAGCAAAGTATTGCGCGTACAGCAGAGACCCTTAAGGAGATGGAGACGGGCTTCTCTTGCTGCTGCTGTGGGGCCCCTGAATGCATGCAGCCGAGGGGAGAAGCGGCAGCGCGCCATCCTTAATAAAAAAGAAGAAAAAAATAAATAAATAGAGGAGCTAAACCCTAAACCCTAATTATCTCCATAAGAATCCATCGCATGCGGGCTAAACCCCCCTTTGCTAGGGTTTAGGGTTTAGGGTTTAGGCCTGCGAGACAACAACGGCAACGAGGAGGGCGGGAGGCAACGACGGCAGCAACAGCTGCTGCTGCTACAGCAGCTGCTGCAGCACCAACTGCAGCAGCCGCAGCAGCAAATGGGGAAACGCTGTAGAAGGAGTATTTGGCGGAAAGCAACGGGGAGCAGCAGCAGCAGCAGTTGCTGCTGCTGCTGCTGTTGCCGTTGCTGCTGTTGCTAGGGAGCTGGTGCTCCCTACACTAAATGACTGCGTGGGGATTGAAGAGAGAAGAAGGCATGAGAGAAAAGAAGACGAAAGACGATCCCAGACGATCCCAAGACGATCCCAACACGATCCCAACACGATCCCAACACGATCCCGTATCCAGGGGATCGATAACTCACAGAGGTTGTAAGGAAGCCATGAGGGGGGAGTGTGGGGAAAGATATACTTGTTGCTTTTTATTGAATATAAATATATTATTAATTGTATTTGTTTATATTATACCTATTTATTTTATTATTTTAACAAGAAGAACAGAGACAGCAACAGAAAATACAACAAATGATGCAGCGGGTGGGGCCGTGCTGCTGCTGCTGCTGCATGCTGCAGCAAGCCCCAACACTGGCTTCTTTAAATATTATGCTGTCTTCCCCTCCAATGCATGCATTTAAATATACCAAATTATATTTATTTTTCTATTTATTCATGCATGCAAACAATTAATGGGGCTGCATACCCTTACACACCCTCGAGACACAGAGACGCGTCTGTGCATGCAGCTGCACGGTAAACAAGATAGAGAAAAAGGAAGAAAGTAGGAGAAAAAAGAATAAAAAAGACGAATATAAATGTATAAATAAATACTAATTAATTGTAAATATGAAGGAGGAGAGGATAGTGAGAAGGTTGTCCTTATTATAATCACTATATTCCCTTTAATACTAGTGAACCCTTTGCTTCCTATAGACTAAGTTAATTGATTATCAATTCTATTACTTTTACGTTAATAGTAATACTTTTGTGCAGTAATAGTGTATGCAGCAAGAGAATAGATTACGTATGCATGCAGCATGCATGCAACACGTGTAGGTCTCAGCTGACCAACGCTGGCACTACGTGTGCTTCTTGGCTATTTGAGGAGACGGGGTGTCTCTAAGTCTTTGGATTGTCAACCTGAAATGGCCAGGGCCAGGTCCCTTCCTCAGTTTGAGTGGCAGGAGGACTCGAGGGGGGTGTACACGGGACCCGCCGAGGCTACCTCCACAGTAAGCGAGGGCGAGGGAGGGAGGAGGGAGCACCCCTACGGAAGCCTCTTAGGTTTTGGCTGCTTTAGGCACACACTGACACGGCAGCAGCTCGATCTTCCGAGGGTCGACGCGAGGCCTTAAACCCTTACCAAGGGTTTACTATTAACCCTCTGGTACAATAGGGACGACTGAGCGTCTCGCGGTCCCTCCGTGACCTCCGCCCCCCTCAGGGCATCTGAGAGACACCAGCATCTCTTCCCATAGGCTGGCCACAAGCAGTCGGCGTACCAGCGGTGGTCCTGTCCGCGTGAATCTTCCGGGCCGCCTGCACTGCTGTGTTCATCTCCTCTCGAATCTGGCTATTTTTCGGGTCTCCTCGGAGCCGTTTCCACAACTGGGCGACGTACGCCTCCTTCGAGCCGCCGAGGCGGCGGGCTCTCTCCAGGCGATATTGTGATTTGCTCCATTCGGGAAGCAGCTGCACCGCCGCCTGCGCGACCGCCAGGGCCCCCTGCGCGTCTTCAAGTTGTTTGTGAGTGAAACTTCGGTTCGAATAGAGTACCCCAAGAAGCTCCCGCGTCGCCTCCACCTTAGGGCATACCTCAATTGGCTTGGTGTACTTGGCTTTGGCTGCGGCCGAGTCCCTCATACAGAAGGCAGCATTCCCGGCCTCTTTCAACTTCTTGACCTTCGCTACTGCTTCACGCGGAACCGGGGCCGAAGGATTCACACTTATAATAGGTAGGGGTGCCTCTATATCCCCATCAGCCGAGCCGTCAATCAAGCGTATTTCTCCTTCCACCCTTTCAGCTCCTGGTGTTGCTTGCCGCTGTTTAGGAGAAGGTTTTTGTGAAGGAAACCTCTGCTGCTGAGGGCTGTGCCCAAGGGGCTCGAACAGCTGAGTCATCGCCCTAGACTTGAGGAGCCTCGCGAGGTAGAGTGGAGTCCATCCGTTGGAATTAGCAGTTTCGCAGTTAGCGCCCTTTTTAAGGAGTTTTTCTGCAGACTTTACGCAGTGCGTCCGTACTACAAAGTGAAGTGCTGTGAAGCGTGCGACGTCTTTGACGTTGGAATCAGCCCCATGCTGTAGCAGCAACTGCAAGCAGTAGCAGTTGTTCTTCGCTGCTGCGAGGGTCAAGGCTGGGAATAAAAGGAAGCAAACACTGGAATCTTGCTCAGCATAGCGAGAGGGGTCTGAATCGACAGTGATATCCGCGCCAATGTAGGAAAGTTCCTCTTCTTCCTCATGAGTTCTGCTTCCTCGTCATACTTCCGTGGAAACACAAGAGGAGAAGGGAATCCTACATGGTCCTTTTCTTCTTTTTTTTACTTTTCTTTTTCCCTTTTCTTTTGGATAGGAATTGGATAGTTAATTCATTTTGCTGCAACAAGGTGTTGCAGTTGGTGGTAAGCTGACAGTAAGGCAGACCGTAATAAGGAAGGAAAGAAGAGGGGAAGTCGAGAGGAATGCGTGCATGCATGCAGAGGGAGGGAATGTGAATATAATTGCTTAATTATTTCATGGCCTCTTCCTTACTGACATGCGCTATCTATAGCCGTTAGGCCGAGTAGAGGGGAAGGGTCTGCAGCTCTTGCATGCGCAGCTCTTGCATGCGCATCTCCTCTATTATTGAACAGTGCTAAGTGTACTAACAACACGACCCGTCAGTCGTAGCACGATTGCGCGCAAAAGGTGAGTCAATATACATTATTATTCACCTTTACCACCTCCCTATACGCCCGAACCTCTAGATTCACTGGGGGCAATGGTGTCAATGCTGGGGAATGCTGCGGAGAGCAGAGGGGTCGTGACGAGTTGCAGTCACACTGCAGCAAGACCCGTTATCCAAGTCAATGCGCATGCAAGCTGAATCAAGCTGCTTCTTCGTGCATGCACTCATGCCTTAAATAGTTCATCAACTACAAAGAGGGGAAAAGTAGCAAACATGTACAGAAGAGATAGAAACGCATGCACCACCATTGGCTGCTGGCAGGCTAGGACATATGCTATATACCCATGCACACACTGATCTACAACAAAGAAAAACAAGAAAACAGCAATACCCCCATTGCTTTCCTCACTCTACGTATAATTATAACAAAAAATGTTAATTCCCCACCACTGTAGAGGGGCGGCATGCTGCAGCTCTCCTCCTACCTTACTGGACAGCTGAGCAACCATGCACACGTGTGCGCCCAGTAGGCCGCGAAAAAAACGTAGTGCTGCAGTTTGTACGTTCCTCTATGATGTAGTGCATATATATTTCGCTACTTTTGAACACAGCAGCCTATTATACAGGCCCTTTTGCTCTTTGCTTAGTACCGGATGCCAATGCACTAGGCTGCTGCTGGGTAGCAGCCTACTACAGACACGGCACCTGCCGTAAAGCATGTTGTCTGCAGAAGGCGTTGGGCCTCCAAATGACGGTAAAAAAGGGAGAATAATTATAAAAAAAGATAAAATAACCTTTCTCTTCAGTTAATAGGAAGGTAGGGGTGTTGCGCGGTGTGCAGTGCCGTTGACCACATACAGGATGACAAACATATGCTGCTGCATGCAGTAGTTGTAGTAGCATCAGCGGGCTCGTTCGAACGTTGCGGAGCTGCGCTGGCTGGTGCACGGTGTAAGTGTTTGGCGGGGGGAGAATATAAATATGACGGAGTCACCATGTTTAAATGGTAAAGTCTTCCTAGGGATGCACCAGGAGCTGTTGTTGTTCCCTTAACCGCCCAGCAGAACCACTCAGCAGTCAACGGGGAGAAGAGGTATTCACGATGGGTTCGCAGGGGGCTGGGGAGGAGCTGCCGTATACCGGCAGCAGAATTTCTTTAATTACTACTTCGGATATTCGGTATGAAGGTGAGAGGACCGAAAATTGTCACAATTCCCTCAGCCGGCCTCCCTGCAGCCGTCCTGTTTCCGAGTACCTGTTCGAGTGGGGCTGCTCCTTTTGCATGTTTTTATTGCCACTTTTTCTGTGTTTTCCTCAATGTATTCAAATAAGACGACCCTAAAGCATCCGCTAGAAACGAGAATCTTCACCCAACAGAAATACGCCCATCACGCAGCCATGGTTTCTGCACAACCATGAGCGGGCCTCTCCTGCATTAATTTATGAATGTTTTCTAGCGAAAATTCGTACAATTATAGCGCATACTATTTTTAATTCCTTATAAGAGTTTAAGATCCATGGCAATGATTTCTGAGCGGCTGACAGCGTGTTCCTTCTTGCACGAGGAACATATCTGTATATGTTTCCTTGTCTGCGGAGCAGTACGGCTTTCTCTGTGCTCTATCATAGTTTTTCTTCCTTATATTAGTATACAATTAAACAAGTTATGCCGAAGCCAAATATTTGCTTCAGGATGCAGCCTTTTGTTGCATGTCCGTTGTTTTATCCGTGCTTGTTGCATAACGGCTTATTTTCCCTTATTTTCCCCTTATACAGTGGCGTTTTTTCTCCATTATTGCTCTGTGAGGTATTAGGAGTCGTCATCCTCTCTCTATGCGTGATTTTGGCACAGTGGGTGTATGTGTATGTTTGTGTTGTTGTGTGCAAAAATGTAGTTTTCTTATGCATGCATGTATCTTTTTTTCCTTTTTCTCCTGCAGGTATCCTCGACTCCATCAACACGGTGGCCTCAACGGTTTCCCTTCGCTTTGTGCAATCCTTTGGCACAGAAGATCGTCCTGTGCCTATTCCCGTTCCTCCCTCACCAGAAATATACAACTCCGTTGTTTTCTATGGTTAGTTTGTTCCCTTTCTTTCTTTTCTTTCCCTCCCTTCTCTCGTCATTAATTAAAGTTGATTTATTATTCATATTTAGGGGAGGAAAACAATTGAAGTTAGTGTAGTCATTTAGTCTCATGCCTACTACGTTATGCCTACATCTATCTGCTCTTGGTAGCCAGACGTGTAGGGTTTACGGGTATGTATTATTAATATACGATTTATTTACGATTAAAGGTTTATAGATATATGTATTATTAATATATTATTTATTTATTTTCATTATTATGCATGCAGGGAAGCACATAAAAGATCTGACGGTCTGCAGCGAGCCTGAAGTGCCAGCAGCACCCGCGCCACCCTACCCACAAGACCCTGCCATCATAAGTATGGACATGGGGGGCCCCTCGGGGGCCCCTCAACGTCCTGGCGCACCTTCCTCCCTCCTTCGTCCTGGTGTTGGGTCTCCAGCCTCGCATGTGACTGGTGGGCCTAGCGGGGACCCCTCTTCTATGTTTGGTGCCCTTGGGGGAGCCCCCAATGCGCCTAACGAGATGGCAGATTCTTGCTGCGCCCCCGGTGCCTCGTTCCCTGGTAGAGGAGGCCCTACTCCTCAGCAGCAGACAGTGGAGGATTTGGGTTCTGTAGGAGCAACCGGGGGCCCCCCCCAACAACACGACGGAGTCCGTCCTCCAAGCAACTCTCGGGGTAGAGGTGGAGCAAAGAGCGGAGGAGGCCCTGGTGGAGGCAGACAAGGTGGAGGAAGAGGAAGGGGCCCCAGGCCTGATGGAAGAGATGGAGAAAGAGGAGGAAGAACAGAAGGAAGAGGAGGGGGGTACAAGGAGGCCCTCCATGAGCCCGTTGGCGAATTGGCTAGTAAACCAAATATGCAACTTAAGAATGAAGTTGCGGAGGAATTCGATTTCGATGCAATGAATAGCAAATTCGAGAAACCAGGTAAATATAAATATAATTTATTTATTTATTTATTTATTTTTTCTTTTTTTTTTTTTTT
>NW_013563364.1:0-5235 GCF_000499605.1 Eimeria maxima | reverse complement strand
TTTTTTTTTTTTTTTTTTTTTTTTTTTTTTTTTTTTTTTTTTATAGTACGTATTCGTTGTGTTGCTGCATGCAGCACATATTAGGATGCAGATGTATGTAGTCGTGGTTACTTAGAGTTAGTGGTATACAATGATGAATTTTTTTTAATTTTATTGTTCTTTTTTTTGCAGCAACGATGGGGGAGGGGAAAGAATTTGCGGAGCCAGTAGTAGCATATGATAAGAATCTTTCCTTTTTTGATTCAATTTCTTGTGAGGCATTGGATAAGAGGGGTGGTGGTGCTGGTGGTGGTGGTGGTCAGGATCAGCAGCAGCAGCAGCAGAACGAAGGGAAGGGACCAGAAGATGGCAGAGGACGCCGTCTAGGGGGAAGACAAAATAGGGCATTAGATATTGATACATTTGGTGAGGGGGCTGCAAACTTTACTGTCAGGTATATGGGAGGAAGGAGAGGAGGAAGAGGAAAAGGAAGAGGTAATTTCAATAGAGGGGGGGGCCCAGGAGGCCCCGGGAGGAGGCCCAGAGGTTAATTAAACAAAAGATATTATTATTCAATAAAATAACAGTTAAAAATATCATCAGTATACAAACACAGATAACCTACTATACGATTGCCTACATGCACGCATTCATGCATGCATATGCACGCCTGCAACCTGCTGTGCATTCATTTTGTACCATCACGCTGTAACTTCACGCATGCAGACGCATTTTATTTTTGCATGCATGCGTTGACAGCCCCAAATGGAACTGCTTACCCCATCATGCTCCACGATTCTTTGCCATTGTGGAGTGTGCGTACACATGAATACATCAAACACATACACATCCAAGGTTATATATTTACATTTGTACAGAAAAGGGGTCTGTGCAGGGGCACAGAGGCAGAGAGAGGCCAAGAACGATGGCCGCGTTGGTACCGATCGGTGCAGCAATTGTTCCTGCTGCTGCTGTCGTCTTTCTGAATATCCAGCGCGAAATAAAAAAGCGCAAAAAAAGGAACTTCCTTTGGCAGGATATGCAGGGACAATGCACAAGAACAAGTCAAGCTGCAACAGGGAGAGGCAGAGAGAGCAAGAGAGCAAGAGAGAGCGAGAGCAAGAATTGTATATATAGTCACGGCGGCGGTCTATATATATAGATCTGAACAACTATTCAAGATACATGGGGCTGCATGCTGCTGTCTTCAGCTGCTGCTTGCATGCAGATATATAGGCCGAAGGAGCTGTTACTCTTCTTTTTGCGCGGGTCTTTCTCTGCTGCAGCAGCAGCTGTTCTTCCTCCGGGGGTTGTTGCTGTTGCTGCGCTGCGCCTGCAGCAGCAGTGCTTGTATCAATGGAATTGAATTACTTTGAATTGGGGGGCTTTTTGCATTATTTCATGAAACTTCAATGTGCAACAACACTATTTAGCCTGTTAACAGGGGAAGGGGAAGGGGAATATCAGAGTAAATAATGATATGAATGTGTATAACTGAGGAATTGTGGTGTAAGAAGCATTACGTGACGGGAATATATTATTATATTATTTATAAATTATTTTCCGGTGTATGTATACTTGCTGTGTAATTCATTTGTTTGGTCGTCAGCGGACTGTTCCCGACTGCATATTCATATTATTGTACATTTTTGTATACCTCCTTATCCCCCCCTCCTTATTGATTAAGTAGGTAAAATATTATAATATATTCATATTTTCATAAAACAGCAACTATTAAGAGCCTGTTTTTGGAATAAAATGCAGGATACAATTCCTTTTTATTACCAGTTTTCCCTCATTAATGATGCGGTAACAGACACCAACAACACACGAAAGGATGTAGACAGGGTGACAGGAGGATCGATGGCAAACGTACGATCTTCCGTTTTTATCTGTATATTTCCTTTATTTGTCACTTATAAATTCATTTAAATACCATTTCAATTAACTTTAACCAAAAAAATAATTGCATGCACTAACGGATGTTGGCATTTCTTCTGCACTGCTGGGGGATGATGCTGCAGCTTAGCGGCAGCTGAATACAAGGAGGAGTGCAATTATAAATAACGAGACTTTTGTACTTCATGAAATAAATTTATTCAATTAATATTAGTCAATGGTACTATTATTTGCAAAGTTATTAAAGAAAATCCGGTGCTCGGCGAGCAGGCGAAGGCATCGTGCATGCGCAACAGCTGTCTGTTCCTTGGTGGCTAGCGTGGTAAACACACACAAATAAATAGAAAGTTAAATAAATAAATAAAACATAAACTGAAATAAAATATTATTTGAATTCAAATAAATTCCTTCTTAAGCCGCGCATTTGAGTCAGCGGCTCCCTCGCAGTTTCCCTAGTTGTACTTCTTTTGCAGGCAGTCAGTCCACCTTCCCTGTATAGGGTTTCGCTATATAAATTACATTTTATTTTTCCTTAAATATAATGAATAACAGTAATTTCTCCTTCTCTTCCTAATTCTTTTCTTTTGCCATTTGCAGAATGCACACAAACCCTAAACCCTAAACCCTAAACCCTTAGACTTGAGCTCGCGTGTTGTGATCCAACAGACGACTGCGGTGGCATCACCATTGCAGAGGCACCAGAAGGTTAGCAGCAAAAACACCATCAACTGCAGCAGCAGCAGCAGCAGCAGCAGGCTCTGTGGCTGGATGTCTTCTGTTTCATTAAATTTACAGGGCGTGTGGGATGAGAGTAAACAGCAATAACGACAGCAGCAGCAGCAGCAGAAACAGCAGCAACAACAGCAACAACAGCAGCAATAGCGTTAACCACAAGGACAAGGAGGACGACAGCAGCAACTACGACAGCATCAGCAGCAGCAGCAACAGCAGCAGCAGCACGAAGACGAATCCATCAGAAAAGTTTGAATTCTCCAGGTGTACAGGCAGCGTAAATCGCGATCTTCTTTCTGCTCTTCTTACGGGCGCAATCACAGCTGCCGTATTCAATCCTTGGGATAAAGGTAGTACTGCTGCTGCTGCTGCTGCAGCTGCTGCCGCTGTTGGCGCGGTTGCTGTTGGTGCTCATGCTGCAGCTGTTTGTGCTGGCAGTGCTGCCATTCCGTTCCTGCTGGTGCATGCGCAGCAACTGCAGCATATTGCTCGTAGATACCGTGCGCCAGGTGTATGTACACTGGATTCATGCATGCATAATGAATAAAGTATAGTGGCAATATTTCTATAAAGTTTATATATAAACAGGATTTCTTTTATTTGGGGTGTATATGCAGCTCTGTACTTGAGCAGCACAACTTGTCGTCCTCTCCTGTCTCGAGAGAATTGGGCAAATCCTTTTCGTTGCACTCTACAGGCATTTGCAGGAAGATTCTTAAGTACTGGCCTGTACTTTCCTATTGGTAAGGAAGAATTAGGGTTTAGGGTTTAGGGTTTAGGGTTTAGTGAATGGGGTTTAGCGGAAAAGTCCAAGGCGCCGACGAGCGACTTAAGGGTTTAGGGTTTAGGGTTTAGGATACGGCCATATAGGTGCTACAGTTTAGACATCGAGGATGCAGCTGATAGCTTCTTATTAGGGTTTAGGGTTTAGGGTTTACGGTGTTTTTTTTCCTCTCTGTTTATGCATAGAGGATTATTTTTGTTGTTTCTTCCAACGTGTGATTTCTGCCCTCCAACGTGCAAAGGAGAAAGGGTATACCAACAACAACAAGCAGCAGCAGCAGCAGCAGCAGCAGCAGCAGGAGCAGGAGCAGGAGCAGCAGCAGCAGCAGGAGAGTAGTAAACCATTACATTATAATGCGCGAGAAATTTCAGGTGTATGTACACTTCAGCCTTTTGCAATATTTATGTCAGGAATATTTTCGGGTATTTGTTGCTCATTTCTTAGTCATCCTTTTACTGTAATTAAATATATTTGTTGGAATAATAATACTTTATTCTTTCCTTCCTTAATTAATATTATTCAACAAGGAGGTAAGCATTTATATACTCCTGCTGCTGCTGTTCCTGCTGTTGCTGCTGCTGTTGCTGCTGTTGCTGCTGCTGTTGCTGCATAGAAAAGTGTATATGCATCCTTGTTAATATATGCATATACACATTTTTATTATATATTATTGTATTATATTATTATTATAATTTTATTATAATAATAATAATAATTATTATTATTATTGTTATAGTAACATAAACCCTTCTCCTTTTTATGATTTATATGCGAGGGTTTGCAGGTATTAAGGGTTTTTATCGAGGGTTTGCTGCTACTCTTGTTCGTGATAGTTTATTTGGTGGTGTATACACCTCAACACGTCTCTTCTTCCTCTCTAAATGCAGCAGCAGCAGCAGGAACAGGAGCAGCAGCAGCAGCAGCAGCAGCAGCAGCAAAGGGTACCCTCATCAAGAACAGCAAGAGGGGCCCCAAGAGGTGCTGCTGCCATCCAGTAAGGAGGGGCCCCCAAGAGCAGCAGGAGAGGCCCTTAATAGACAAGGGAGAGAAAGGGTACTAATTGTCTTTGGTGTTAATACGTTTGCTGCATGCATAGGAGTATTGGCTTCCTCCCCTCTTAATTATGTGAGGAATGTCCAACTTGCAGCCCCAACGCATGCAGAGGCCCCATGCATGCGTTCTATACTAAAAAGTGTAGGGAAGTCGTTTGTTGTTGTTGCTGCTGCTGCTGCTGCTAAGAGGAACCCTCAAGGTCTTCGTAACCTTAGTAACCGGCTACTATGGGGATGGGGAACTCTTCGTGCTGCAGCAGGCATGGGGTTCGGGTCGGTGGTGTACGACCTGTGTACACGTGTTACTGTACATACACCTTGAGGTGTACGTACACCTGAGTAGGGAAGCTTGCTGCAACACCATAAGGCATGCATGCATGCATGCATACACCGCAACAAAGGAATGCAGATATATATAACTGTTATATAGTAAATAATATTTAATTATTTTTTATATAGAGGGGGAAAGATGAGGATACACCCGGCAATTCATATAAAAAGGGGAGTCATTAAGAGCAACAAAAGTAACAGACTATAGTGTATATATACTATTATATTATTTATATTATTATTATTTATTATTATTATTAATATAATAGTTTAATTGCTGCTGTTGTTGTATACTCTATACTTCCTGTTTATTTCCGCTTTCCTTTCTTCAACAAAAAAGACAAAAAAACAACATAAGTTCCTTTGTTGCGTCATACAACGCATGCAGACGAGGGCCAAAGCCCCAAAATGTTTACCTAAAACGTTATATGTATATATATATATATATATATATATATA
>NW_013563363.1:7291-12877 GCF_000499605.1 Eimeria maxima | reverse complement strand
ATAAATAAATAAATAAATAAATAAATAAATAAAATAAATAAATAAATAAATAAATAAATAAATAAATAAGTAAATAAAGTAAATAAATAAAGTAAATAAATAAAGTAAATAAATAAAGTAAATAAATAAAGTAAATAAATAAAGTAAATAAAATAAATAAATAAATAAATAAATAAATAAATAAATAAATAAATAAATAAATAAAATAAATAAATAAATAAATAAATAAATAAATAAATAAATATACCATCTTTTTTTTTGTCTTGTAAAATAGGATTAAATTGTTTGCTAAGAAAAATTTCATTTTTATAAAAAGTATTAAAAGGAATCTCTATTATGCCACGAATTAATGGTGCTGCTGCTGCTGCTGCTGCTGCTGCTGCTGTTGCTGTTGCTGCTGCTGCTGGTGCTGGTGGTGGTGCTGCTGGTGCTGGTAGTGGTGGTGGTGGTGGTTCTGTTGATGCTGCTGCTCTTTCTGCTGCTTCTAATGCTGCTATAGTTATATTATTATTACTGCTGCTGCTGCTGCTGCTGCTGCTGCTGTTTGCTGCTGCTGCTGCTGCTGCTGCAGCATCAGCAGCAGCAGGACTAATTATAGGTATATCATGGAGGGGAGAACAAAAAGAATTATCTTTTCTTTTATAATAAATTATAAATCCTTCTTCTCCTTCTTTTCCTTGCTGCTCTCCTATACAATCTATATCTGCTGCTGCTGCTGCTGCTGTTCCAGCTGCTGCTGCTGTTCCTGCTGCTGCTGCTGCTGTTGGTGTTGGTGGTGATTGCTGTTGCTGCTGCTGTTGCTGCGGTGGGTCTCCTGCCGCTCCTGATGAAGGAGATGCTGCTGCTACAGACAGATAACGTCTGCTGCTAGGACAAGAAGCAGCAGCAGCAGCAGCAGCAGCAGCAGAAGCAGCAGCAGCAAAACGCTGCTGTGCTGCTAGACGAGGGTAGATGAAGGCTCTAAGAGGAGATAACATTGCGACGGATATCCTCATAAATGGTCTGCTGCGTCTGCTGCTGCTGCTGCTGCTGCAAGCGCTGCTGCTGCTGCTGCTGCTTCTGCTGCACTCGTAGCTGCTAGCAGCAGCTGGGACCTCGCAAGAGAGAGAGGGAACAGCAGAGTTGACAGCCGCTGCTGTTGCTGCTGCAGGTGCTGCTGCTGCTGCTGCTAGGAAAGACTGTTTCAGTCGTATGCCCTCAGAGCAGCAGGAAGGTACAGTTGCTGCAGCAACCAGCAGCAGCAACGGCAGCAGCAGCAGCAGCAGGCGTGGAGTGTACCTGCTACTGCAGCAAGAACAAGAGAAGTTAAATAAAGACATCAGCAGCAATAGATACATCAGGATTCATATCGTCTTGCTGCTGTTGCTGCTGCTGTTGCTGCCGCTGCTGCTGCTGGTAGGATGCAGCAGCAGCTACAGCAGGTTCAAGAGCTGCAACAGCAGCAGCAGCAGCAACAGCAGCAGGGGACATATAATGACTAATGCTGCAGCACAATAAGATATAACAACTTATTTAATTGATTAAAACAATTCCCCATCATAAGACATGCATAGGGCTTCGATGCTGCTGCTGCTGCTGCGGCGGCGGCGGCGGCAGGCCTCTGTTGCTGCTGTTGCTGCTGCTGCTGCTGCTGCCGAACCGTGGGGTTGGTGTTGCTGCTGCAGCGCAGCAGACTGCGGGTAGATACACATTCCTTTTTATTATTTATTTTATTATTTATTATATCTAAGCTTATAATACACTGCGGCTGTTGCTGCTGCTGCAGCAGCAGCAACAGCAGCAGCAACACCAGGTCACCAGTTGTATCACTGGCAAGACATCGTCATGTAAAACTTGCAGCAGCAGAAACAGCAACAATAGCAGCAACAGCAGCAACAGCAGCAGCAGCAGCAGCTGCTGCTGCTTCTTCTATATAGGAATTGATTCTTGTTTCAGGCATGAATTAGGGAAAGAAGCAGCAGCAGGAAGGAGGTTCCTTCCCTTGTTGCCGCTGCTGCTGCTGCTGCTGCTGCTGCTGCTGTTACTGCTGCTGCTACAGATCTTCTTGCTGCACAGCCAGGTCAACCAACGTTTATACTGCTGCTCCTTGTATATCCTGCTGTTGCTGCTTGCTGCTGCTCTGCCCCTGGGTATCCTTGTGTAGCAATGCAGCAGCAGAGCCTGCAGCAGCAACAGAATCAGCAGCAGCAAAGCCTGCAGCAACAGAAAACGCAGCAGCAACAGCAGCAAGAATCGTCACATCCAGACCGGGAGCCACAAGTGCAGCAGAACCAGCAGCAACAGCAAAAACAACACCAACAGCAGCAACAACAACAACAACAACAACAACAGCAGCAGCAGCAGCAGCAGCACGCAGCGCCATTAAAGAGGCGAGCAGCAGACGTTTTGCATGCAGACAGCAAAATATTAAAAGGGCCAATTGACGTAGCCACATTCTACGGAACTAAGAGCAGCAGCAGCAGCAGCAGCAACTGCAGCAACAGCAGCAACTGCAGCAGCAGCTGGAGACTTGCATCTCTTAGTCATGATGACAGATGGGAGACCGCTAGCGAGTCTACCTCAGAAGAAGAAACAGCAGCAGCAGCAGCAGCACCTGCTGCTGCTGCTGCTGCTGCTGCATCTACAGAGTATGGGGCGTCACATCCGGCATGCAGCAGCAGCAGCAGCAGCAGCAGCAGCAGCAGCAGCAGCAGTTTTCCCAGTGAGCTTTCTGGTTTAGAACGTGTTCGCCTATGGCAGCGAATAGAGTCATTACTCTATGGAGACCAGCAGCAGCAGCAGCAGCAGCAGCAGCAGCAGCAGCAGCAGCAGCAGCAGCAGAGGAGACGTCGTCCTCAGGTACCATTATTTGTATTTGAGAAGCAAGCAGCAGCAACAAAGTTTGCTGCTGTGCTGCGTCGTCGTCTTCCTGCTGCTGCTGCTGCTGCTGTTGCTGTATGGGCAGAAGAAACAGCAGCAACAGGACAACGAAGATTTTGCTGCGGCTCCCTTCGTGCACTTCTTGCTGCTGCTGCTGCTGCTGCTAGGAGAGCTGAATATCTAAGGCAAATACAACCACTGTTACAACCAATAAAACCTCCTGCTGCTGCTGCTGCTGATCCTGCTGCTGCTGCTGCTGCTGCTGCTGCTGTTGCTGATACGTCTACAAGCGACAGTACAACCAGCAGCAGCAGCAGTAGCAGCAGCAGCAGTACTAGTCCTAGCAACAGCATCAGTACTATAACTAACAACAGCAGCAACACAAGCAGCAACAGCAGCAACAGCAGCAGCAGCAGCAGCAGCAGCAGCAGCAGCAGCAGCAGCAGCACTGCATGCAATTTATATGAAGTATTAGAGAGCGGACGTCCTGTATGGTTATACTTTGACATAGAATATTCATTTATATATAATAAGCAGCAAGGAACAGTAGCAGCAGCAGCAGCAACATGGCAGCAGCTGCTGCTGCAGTTACGTTACTTCCTTTGCTCCTGCTGCGGTATATGCATGCAGCAGCAGCACATTATTACCCTTGATGCTACTACCAGCAGCAAATTCTCTCGTCATCTTATTATTAAATATATTAATTATAATTATATTAATAATAATAATAATAATATAAATAATAATATAAATAATAATAATAATAATAATAATATAAATAATAATAATATTAATAAGGATGCCTTATGGCTGCTGCGCGACGACTGCAGCAACAGCAGCAGCAACAGCAGCAGCAGCAGCAGCAGCAGCGATAGTGCTGCAGCAGCAGCAGCAGCAGCAGGAGCAGCTGATACTGCTGTTGCTGCTGCAGGAACTACAGAGCTGCTGCATAGCCTTGGCAGCGCTGGGGGTACTGCTGCAGCAGGTGCATCAGCTGCAGCAACAGCAGCAGCAGACGGTGCAGCAACAGGGGCAACAGGAGCAGCAGGTGCAGCAACAGCAGCAGAAGCAGCAGCAGCAGAGGAAGCAGCAGAAGAGAAGCAACCTCAACATATACGGGAAGATGCAGCAGCAGCAGCACAATCATCAGGAACAACAGCAGCAACACCAACAGCAGCAGCATCACCAACAGCAGCAGCATCACCAACAGCAGCAGCACCAGCACCAGCAGCAGCAGCAGCAGCAGCAGGAACAGCAGCAGCAGCAGCAGCAAAGTGTAAATCTACATTGATGCCTAATACTCAGACAGCTGGTCGTCTAGCAGAAGTCTTCGTGCTGCACCTCGCCAACAGATTGTATGAGCTGCAGCAGCAGAAGCAGCAGCAGCAGCAGCAGCAGCAGCAGCAGCAGCAAGAGCAGCAAGAGGGCAAGACCCAGCAGAAGGAAGAGACCGAACTGCCAACGCAACAGCAGCAACAGCAGCAGCATCAACAACAGCAGCAGCAGCAACAGCAGCAGCAAGAGCAGCAGGACGATGGAAAGCAATGTGATTGTCGTACAGCAGCAGCAGCAGCAACATATGAGGATTTGCTGCTGTTATTCCCTCTAGCAGGACCAACAGCAGGAGCAGCAGCAGGAGAAGCAGGAGGAGCAGCAGGAGCAGCAGCAGCAGCAGCAGCAGAGCGTCGCTGTATAATAGATAGCTGCGTATACACCCGAAATAGATGTTTTAGGTTACTTGGATCATCTAAATATGCTAAAGATAATCCTCTTAAGGTACGCTCCTGCTGCTGCTGCTGCTGCTGCTGCTGCTGCTGCTGCTGCTGCTGCTGCTGACGGTGGTGGTGCTGCTGATGTAACTTCTGCTGGCAATTCGGTGTTGGCGCTGCCCGTTGTTGTGCTGCTGCTGTTGCTGCTGCTGTTGCTGCTGCTGTTGTTGCTGCTGCTCCTACACTTACAGTACGTTCCCCAATGCTGTTTGTGCTGCTGCTGCTGTTGTTGCTGCTGTTGCTGTTGCTGCAGGTGAGCAGCGACTGCTGCTATCCTTTAGGTAATTGTATAGAGCTGCAGCTGCTGCGTAGTTTAATTAGTTTTGTTCCTCCTTCCCTTAATATACCTCTTTTTTGTCATCCTTTTATTGCTCCTGCTGCTGCTACTGCTGCTGCTGCTGCTGCTGCTGCTGCTGCTGCTAAGGCAGAAGAAACACGCAGCAGCAGCATTTGGGATGAACCATTAGGAGATGCAGCAGCAGCAGCAGCAGCAGCAGACTGCTGCAGCAGCAGCAGCAGCATTTATGGGCGTCTGCTGCCAGCAAGGGGTCTCATAAAGGTTAATGAGACAGGATGTATAGAAAAGGTGCAGCCAGCAGCAGCAGCAGCAGCAGCAAGAACAGCAACAGGAACAGGAGCAGCAGCAGCAGCAGCAGAATATATCCCTGGTCTCCCTACACATATTGCTGGTCTTCGTGAGGCAGCAGCATTTGCTGTCTCCTTTTGGCGTCAGGTAAGAGATGCAGCAGAAGCAGCAGCAGCAGCAGCAGCAGGAGCAGCAGGAGGATCCCCTGATCAGCAGCAGCGTCATCTCCTGCTGCATCAACTACAGCAGCAGCAACATCATCATCAGCAGCAGCAACAGCAGCAGCAGCAGCAGCAGCAGCAGCAGCAGCAGGACGTACTAAATGGGTGCAGTATAGTATATTATCCATCAACAAGTACCATCACAATTACA
>NW_013563362.1:7926-11044 GCF_000499605.1 Eimeria maxima | reverse complement strand
GAAAGAAAAAAAAAAAAAAAAAAAAAAAGCTGTAGCTGCTGATACACCGCAACACACCACCCTACAACTATACTACCCTAGGTAGAAATTTATACAAAAAAAAGAGGAAAAAATACATAAAATAACGTATTTTTTCCTTTTTTTTAATGAAATTTAAATTAAAAAGACAAAAATAATCATTTTAATCAAAAAGACGAGAAAATGTAGGAAGTAAATGCACCGATAAAAAGCCCTACACCCGAGCTGTATATACACCGCAGCAGCAGCAGCAGAAAAAAGAAGAACGAACGCACGAAGAAGAAAAAGGAGAAAGAAAAAACATTTTGCATGCAAATAAATATAATTATTTAATTAAATAATTAATTATAATTATAAATATAATTTATTTATTTAATTATTTTATTTATTTCCTTTAAAACACCTAAATACAAGGGTTTATTCATCTTGCCAGACACCATGGTAAACCCTAATAAACTGTCGTAAACCCTAAACCCTAAACCCTAAGGGAAAATAATAAAATATTTAATTATACTATAAAATACAATTAAATACTTTAATAATTTTATTTATATTGGCTTAATGCCACTAAAAATAAGGGTTTATATCCCCAGACACCCTAAACCCTAAAAAAACCCTAATAAGCCGGAAACCCTAAACCCTAAAGTCTACTAGTATACAGTAACCGTAAACCCTAAATAATAAACCGCCTTAGGGTTTATAGAAGATATTAATGCCATAAATACAATAAGGTAAATAAATATATAAAAGGGTATATAGCAAACCCTAAACCCTAAACCCTAGAAGGGTTTGTCTGTAGCAGCTATACTATTTATTGTACCGTAAACCCTAAACCCTTCCTTGTTTCCATCTAGTACACTATACCCATAAACAACTAAACCCTAAACCCTAAACCCTAATACGCGGTTCTTGTTCTTTGTCAACATTTTTTCCCTGTAAACCCTAAACCCTAAAATCCCTGTCTACCCTACCCGTAAACCCTAATAAACCCTAAATAAACCCTAAATAAACCCTAATAATACCCGTCAATAACCCTCAAGAGAAAGAAGTTCATATAAAAGGACATTTATAATAATAATTAGGGTTTATTTAATTAAATAAATAAAATAAATAAATAAATTAAATAAATTAAATTAAATAATCTTTTTATGAATAATAATAATAATATTTTTGTTGCTTTTGCAATAAACCCTAATAAACCCTAATAAACCCTAATAAACCCTAATAAAGCCTTTCCTTTTGTTCCTGCCCCTCCTGTACCACCAGCATGACCACCACACCACCTCCTCTTGCTGTTCCTCTCCTCCTCTTGCTGCTGCTGCTGCTGCTGCTGCAGCAATTTACTTCCATACCTTACAATCAGCAATAGGTCTTCCTTGTACATAATCATCATTACAGAAGAATTCTTCAATTAGGGTTTTATCATTAGGGTTTAGATTAGGGTTTAGGGTTTTGAATGTATTATATTCATAACTAGGATTATCTTTGAATGTTTGTGGTATATTTTTAGTATTAAACCACCAAACACCTTCTATATTATATCCTTCTTCTTCTTGTCCTTTTTCTTGTTCTTTTTCTTGTCCTTTTTCTCCTTTTTTCCCTATTTCTTTTGTTATATTTATTACACTAAATGAATCTTTTTTTAAGGAATTATCCATCCTTTGTAAGAATCCCCCTAATTGATTACTTGTAAGAAATAAAACTTTACATTCATCCTCTAGTTTATCATATCTCATATAGTAGAAGCTGCAGCAACATTTCTTACTGCTGCTGCTGCTGCTGCTGCTGCTGCTGCTGCTGCTGCTGTCGCTGCTGCTGCTGCTTATATGGTTCCATATATATGGCATTGCCTCCTTTCTTATGTCCTTTGCATTTGAATATATCTTCTTAAATTCATTAAAATCTATAAAACAACGCTCCTCTGCTGCTGCTGCTGCTGCTGTATTGCTGCTGCTGCTGCTTCCTGCTGCTGCTGGTGCTGCTGCTGCTGGTGCTGCTGTTGTTGTTGTCTTGGTGCTGCTGCAGCAACATGATGGTATTATCTTCTTAAATGAATCTTGATTACATATTAGATTTAACCAACGAGAAAGATTAATAAATTGTTTAATTGAATCAGCAGCAACAGCAGCAGCAGCAGCAGCAGCAGCAGCAGCATTCTGTTCAGCATATATTATTATTGCAGCAATACATATATCTGCTGCTGTTATCCTTTCTCCTACCATGTATGTTCTTGTTAATAAATATTTATCTAATATATTAAATGCTGCAGTTATATCCTCCTTTATTTGCTTCTTTATATCAGCAGCAGCAGCAGCACCAGCAGCAGCAGCAGCAAGTATAGGTACCTCTAATTTATCCTTACACCAATCTATCCATGCATCTACCTCTCCTTCTTGCTGCACTGTAGGTCCATACAGCTCCTTCTCTCTGTGTATACGAGAGAAATAACGTATTATTGCGCTGCTGCTGAATATATATTTACCATTACTTGTTACTAATACAGGTAAACTAGGAGCAGCAGCTACTGCAGCAGCAGCAGCACACTCTCCTCCTGCACATTTTCCTTCCTTCTTCTCTGTACACATACACAGAAAAAAGATATTAACAATATACTATTACTACTGCAGCAGCAACTGCAGGAACAACACCAGCAAGCAAGTACAGAAGCACGAAGTATAGCAGCAGAAGCAGCAGCAGCAGCAGCAGCAAATAGGGCATACCTGCATCAACAATCTCTAGAGGGATATCAGCAAAGGCGGCCACAAGCCTAACCTTTGTTGTATGAAAGTCCTTCTCCTTGCAAAAAAGTTTCTGCATATGCAAAAAAAAAGAAAAAAAGAATAAATAATAGACAAATTGATTATTATTTATATTATAAATAAAGAAATAAAGGAAAAAAAAACACATTTATAAATATATATTTATTTGTATATTATATTCAGGTGTATAGGCAACTCATATGGGGAAAGAATGACACAGAGAGGAGTGATACTGCACGGTGTTATTAAGGGGTAAGAAGAAGAAAAAAAAGAGAAATTCAAAGAAAAAAGGAGAAAATAAATTAAAAAGAATAA
Source organism: Eimeria maxima (assembly GCF_000499605.1). Taxonomy (NCBI): domain Eukaryota; phylum Apicomplexa; class Conoidasida; order Eucoccidiorida; family Eimeriidae; genus Eimeria; species Eimeria maxima. The sequence goes on along the minus strand of NW_013563362.1, from coordinate 7,952 downwards.
AATATTTATAAAAAGACACAAAAAGA
>NW_013563362.1:2238-2826 GCF_000499605.1 Eimeria maxima | reverse complement strand
AAAAAAAAAAAAAAAAAAAGTGCCCTTTTATTTATATTATTTATTTATTTAATTTATTTAATTTATTTAATTATTTTAATTTAATTTAATTTAATTTATTTATTTTAACTATATAGTATATTGGGGCTGCATGCATGCATGCACGTAAGGGACCAATGGAGACCTAGAGAGGTCCATTGGTGTTTTCTTTTTTTTCTTCTTTTTTTCTTCTTTTTCTTTTTATTTAATTAAATAAATTATTTATTAATTAAATAATTATTTATTTTTATTTATTATAAAAAAAGGAACAAAACAAGCACCTATAGTGTGCATGCAGCTAGCCTGAATACCGCTTGCTGCAGTTGCTGCTGCTGCTGCTGCTGCAGCAGGCTAGTGGTCCAACAGCAGCAGCTGGCTGTTTGCTTCTGCTGCTGCTGCTGCTGCTGTGCTTAGTGTCTCCTTTTATGGTCTCTTTTTTCTTCTTTTCTTCTTTTTTTCTTTTTATTTATTTAAATTAATTTAATTTATAAAAAGAAATATATAATTAAGTCTTTTGCTTCCCTAGTAAGTTCTGCTGCTGCTGCTGCTGCTGCTGCTGCTGCTGGACGA
>NW_013563361.1:7385-13969 GCF_000499605.1 Eimeria maxima | reverse complement strand
TCTACACCGTAAAACACAAACACAGTTCTCCAAATACACACATCCTCCACGACCTCTACATACAAAGTAAGCGCAGTAGCACAAGACACCGCCATATTAACTATTCACTTACAACACACCGCCGCCCAACCCAATCACTACATCCTCCGAAAACGATAATGCACAGTCAGCACTGGAATTGACAAACCGCACGTACCATCCACCAAACCAACAAACGCACCTCCTGCACTCAAAAGCCTTACCAAACCTAGATACACACATGAAGCATCCACTTGGCGCTACCCGAAATCCTACCCAGGCCACATCTGGACCTAACAGGCCTGAATGCCTGCTCGCCCTGTTCCAATCGGGCTCCTCAGCGGAGTCGAGACAGGCTTAAAGCATGAGCACTCTGCCTGCAAAAAACCCCTCAATACAGCCCACGCGTTCCCAGACAGCTCCACAACAAACATCCAAACCAAACCCACCTTCCCCTACAAAACCAACCAAACAACACTACACTGTACGACGAGCCATATACACGACCACCATCAAAGAAAAGGCTCGCATCAACCACTCCCCTAGCGTCCCCCCCACACGCAGTGGGCCGTACCCCCAACGTGTACTTCCACCTTCAACAGGCGTCCAGAACAGCTCCTACTTCGCGCAACGGCTTCCTAATCCTCCCTCATACTCCCCACCTCCCGTGCTGTTACCCCACAACCTCACGTAGTCTACGATGCCAATCCAGGAACAACCCAAAACGGCACTCTTGCTATGCTCACACTCCCCAGACGCCGACTACAGTCACAATCCGCCACACGAACCGCAAACCGGCAACTCCATCTCACATACATCTAGCACTGAACGCTGCCATGCGGCCGGCATGCTCATACCCCATTCATGCTCCGTCGCAGAACAAAAGCCAGCATAACAATCATACCGCAATGATCCAGCAGCATCAACCACCCACACCCACACCACTCGACCACACCAACCCACTCTCTGCAATATGCAATACATACACACGTCAATACATAATACTACAGCCCTACTATAGCAAACCCTTCACACGTGCACAGCTGCATACCCAGCCTAGCCGCACAAATGATTTGCCTCATTAAGATAGACCCACCGCGCTTCACACATAAGCCTTACACAGTAAAACACAAACACAGTTTTCCAAATGCACACATCCTCCACAGCCTCTACAAAAAAACTCCACTACAGCACAGGGCACCACCATTAACTATCCACTAATACAACAAATCACCGTTCAACCCAATCAAGCGTCCAATTCCTAAAATCCATGAGGGATTTCCAGCACTTACTAAATTGCCTCAAGAACCTCAAACCGACAACTCCACCGCACATACATCTGGCATTCAACGATGACGCACGGCAGTCATGTTCGCACCCCACGCATTCTCCTTCAACGGAAGAACGCCACGATAACAATTATGCAACCATGCGCAAGCAGCACCCACCAACCACACCACCCCGAGCACACCAACTCACTCTCTGCGAGCAATACATAGTCATGCCAGTACGCAATAACAAAACCATACAAAAACAAAACCATCACACGTGCACAGCTACACAGGCAGCCAAGTCGCACAAATGATAGGCCTAACAGAGCTAGGCAAACCGCGCTTCACACATAAATTCTACACCGTAAAACACAAACACAGTTTTCCAAATACACCCATCCTCCACAAACTCTACATACAAAGTAAGCACAGCAGCACAAGGCACCACCATTAACTACCCACTAACAGAACACACCGCAGCGCACCCCAATCACTCCACCCTCGGAAAACGATAATGCACAGTCAGTACTGGGATTGACAACCCGCACGTATAATACCCCAAACAGATAAACGCACCTCCTGCACTCATCAGCCATCCCAAACCTCGTTACACAAATGATGCATCCGCTTGGCTCTACCCTACATTCTACCCAGACCACATCTGAACCTAACAGGCCTGAATGCCTGTTCGCCGTGCTCTAATCGCACACCGCAAGGGCATCGAGTCGAAGCTAACAGATTTGCACACAACGCGTCCAGCGCTCATGAACCCAGCACTACAATTTTCAGCACGTGCGTCGGTACTCACACCCCATTCACGCTCCCCAACAGAACAAAAATGGACATAACAATTATACAATAATCCGGTGGCCACACCAGCCAACCACACCCCTCGAGGACTCCAACCCACTCCTTGAGCACATTCCACAACAGCAAAACACCAAACACAAATGTCCATATAACTCCCCCCTAGATAGCAATGGGGGCAATGCGAGAGTCAATGGGTGAGGGGGAGGGGAAGAGGAAGAGTAGGACGGGGTGCTTGGTGGATAAGGGGAGTTTCACGGGGAGGACAGTCAACTCAGGCATACACGCGCATTCACGGCATTCTAATGCAGGCACAATGACCGTGCGTCTTTCTGAGCACGCATGTGGCCCATAGTACCATCGTGCATTAGGCTTGTGCAGGTGTGCATCGACCCACTTCCTGAGGTTACAAACGACCAAAAGACTTCTTTGACGTAGGGTTAAATTTGAAGGTGTGCCTCCTGGATGCCACGGACCGTTTCGGAAGAACGTACATTTGGCTTCTCACTTGCGTCGGGAGCCATCATGCTCCTTGGGCTTTTACAGTACCGTGGGCAGTCATCGCCTGCGCAGTCTGCAGTGGCCGCTAACGCATTCCTAAGGTCACCACGCTAGTTCGGCAGCTCAGCAATGACCTGCCACAGCACGGGTAAGCCAACGTAAACATTTAAAAACTGTACGAACGCCTCCCTAAGTAGGTCACCATGGTCAAAACCCCTGGTTATGCAGTGCCCAACGGCACACCGACCACTGTAGTGCTTGACATTCACAACGTTGCAAAACGCAGCGAATGACCACAAGCACACCAAACCACCGACGTCCCTCAGACTTCCAACAGCTGCGGATATTCTAAAAAGGAAAGCGAAGCATCCGACATTTTCACACGTTCCTGGCGGTCTCTCACTGTCCAAAGGGTTTGGGTAGTTGCCCGCAAGACTCAACCCTCCGACACTCATCAAGACCTAGCAGTTCGTTAGCCACCACTTGTGAAAATCGACGAGCCACCGACTACCATGCCGCTCCTCTACTTGCTTGATGGCAACGCAAAGTCTTTCAACGCCCTGCCTAAACAAAAATACCCAAACACCCTCCCGTACTTCACCGAGTGGCTGTAGCCCAACTGTCCAGATGGAGGGCCTACACATCCCCATGAGCCAGCAGAGGAACGCGCAGGACGAAGATTGATATGGGCAATCGATAACGACAGACAGCATGACTAAACAGTTGTTAGTGTTAGCAGTCGCATTACACCGCTACTCACAGAGCAGGGTAAAATGCGCACAAGGGAAGGTGCCGGTGTCAAGGGAAGACGCCACGCAAAGCAGGGCAATCACCAACTACGTTGAAAGCGACGGCGTGTGCCCCCATAAGATGCTACTTGGAGGGTGCGGTTTCCACTAGTTCGCGACAACCTAACCAGAGGCACTAAGGGGGCGCCTCTGACAGCCGCACATGCCTGGAAAGGCGGCATGTGTAAACAAGAACTATGGAACTTCCGGTTCTGTACAGGGCGACGCAAGCCACCTGAGGCAATGGAGGGCCTTCATGATGGGTGCCAGTGCAGCTATCCCCCACAACTGGCACCTGAGCTGTCGATAGTGACCGTCAAATTAAGAACACCTTTGGCACGCAACGAAGCAACGGCGGAAGACACATGCAGGCATTCCGGCCGTCTAATTATTCACAGACAAATTTCATGGCGAGTCAGCATGCATAGCTGGCACGCCCTTCGTCTCAGTATGTCACACATAGGCAGCGATAAGCACAGTGGGCTGTTTTACCACTGTCACTTTTGAGCTCACATCCTCCTGTGCATCAGAGAAGAGGCATACACCGTTAGCTAGGACACCCGCCACACGGTTTTCTTCAGCACCACCAGGGTGTAGCGCACGCTACGCGCCTACACTCCTTGTACCTCCCCCCTCTTCTTCTTCGCCTTCTCATTCCCAAAGACACCCAGTCCCATGTAAACTGTAGCAACGTTTCTAGAACAACTGAAACATCGGACAATACGTGTCAACGCAGACCTTCCTGCCTGGTGGCGCTGGGTTGTCCCTCACATCCTGCCGATGCTCAGTGACCAGCATCCAAGCATTCTTCAACTGAGGCTGCAAATAGCCTTGCTCCTCCTCCCCTTCCCCTCCACATCCAGCCGCCACATGGAATTCCACTGCGCAGTTCAGCAGCACATCTATAACGGCCATGTCAATTGCCGCCATGCCAACGCCAACATTCCTGGCTCCCCATTACCCCTGAGAGCCTACCGATGGTTGGTAGCACGAAGCCCCAGCACGCGGCAAACATAAACCAACAATTCCACTGGCAGCTGCTGCTGTGCAGTCTTCTGTCACACTCGCAAGAGGAATGGCGCATGCGTTGAGAGAATGCTGTCAAACTGCTTCTTTCGAAGGCTAAAGCGACTTGTTTGTTCACACCAATGAGGCGATATCCCTTAACAAGCCAATGCACTAATTCGTTACCATCACGTCTTCAGTCTGCACGTACTAAAATGTCACTAGAATGCATTTCCTAGAGGCAGCTAAACATCTTAATTGCGCCTTTAGCGCTGCACAACGACCACAAATTTACCGTTGTGGATAGTGCAGAACTGCGGCGCCCCACACGGTGACCACGCCAATGAAACGCGGCTCCCATACTCCTCCTCCGCTTCTCAGGTGAAGCATAAGATGTAGTAACACCTACCATACGCACACGCTTAAGATAGGCAACACTCCCGCAATGTGCCGGGTGGAGTAGCTTTGCACAAACTAGCGACAAACCACAAAAACCGCGGCGACCCCGCCCGACGTTTAGCCACATGCCACAAACGCATCCGCGGAAGCGGGGATAAGAGTATACATGGCAATCCTGGCCTCTCCAAGTCTCTCCAGAATCAACTACTTCCTGTTCCAGATCCAGAAATACGGGGCTACCGACAATATGACCAATCCCATTTACTCTGCCCATACGCATATTCCCGTTGCTCATACTGTAATCATCGTGCTGTCTCAAAACCACAACACACCTCCTGAAGCTGAGAGCATCAAATTGGTTTACCTGCACATGCATTGGCAGCGTGGGCCACAGGTATTCGCAGAAATAACGCGCAGAACTGCTGAACCCTCTAAAATCCCCTCTAAGGACTCATTTAACTCCTGTGTACTTTGAATTTCTGAAACTACTCCCACGGAAAAACCAACCCTTAAGCTGCCTCATTGCAACTCCTCCCTCGCCTGCCCCCCTGAAATACGAAGTACACAACGCCTCCCCCCACCTCCACTACTGCGTGTCTGCACTACTCACTTCCTGAATAGGCAAAAATTCCCCAACGGTACATGCACTTTCCGAAACAAAAAAACAACGATGTGGCTTTACACGGGCACGTCCGAGCGTAACACAGACCTCCTGACCTCCTGGGTGCCCATAAGCAGAACATCGAGATATTCCGTGTACATTCAGTTTAAACCAAACACGGTAAAAGCATTGCTAGCCGCATCACTGCTGCAGCAAGTCTAAAGTAGCTCACATATGGACAACGTAATTTCTGTGCACGTCTAAACCCATAGGGTGTACTACCTCACCGCCACGGCCATGGTGAACGGCGGCAAGGGGGAAAATCAGTAGCGAAGGAACAACAGGAGCTCCGTGCACGCAAAACAGAGAATGCCATGCCCAAGCAACTGCACCTACCACATAGCTGGTCGCCAAACGTACAAACAAGGTCCTGTTTGAGCATAAACGTATATTATCCATCAGCAAGTCTTCCCTGATAATATCAAAACTAGAGAACACCCTGGGTGCGTACCTGAACCTGGAATAGCGCAAACAAGCAACTTGCGGGCAAGCACTACTGCGAGGCGCCACTGAATCTCCAGCAGTGGCAACCCTGCAGAATCCAAAGACCGTGTCTCTCAGAACTTGTATTTTTAACAACTGCAGCTCAAGAGCCCCAAATTCCATGATTCGTTTGCGGTGAGCTAGTGCCGTAGCCAATGCCTCCAATGTGAACATCGCAGTCGTAAACAAGAACCAAAGACTCAAGACTCACAGAGCAGTTGTCGCCATCCCTTCCTCTCTCTGCCAGTGTGCGTATTGCACTAGACCATCTTTGTCTTGCGTTCAAAGCTGCAAAGCAGCGTAGAACAATGAAGGACACCACAGACGCCATGAGCAAAACATTGAGTACAGCAACAGCCGTGACCGGCTGTCGTCGGCCATGTCTGGCTTTCCAGTGTGCATTGGCTAGCTTAGTAGCTTGCTCGATCTTCGTTTCTAGCATAAGAATTTCGGCTGATGTGTTATTGAAGAAGGGCGCGGCCGGGAACGGCCTCAAGTAACTCTGGAGAACCGGCGAGCCAGCAGTGTCTGCCCCGCTGGCGATAACAATGGCGACAACAAGGAGGGATAAAAAAAGTAAAACGCCCTGCATTTTTGACAGCCAATAAAATAACCTAGTGGAGGAGGGGATTAAATGGTCCAGTAACTATA
>NW_013563361.1:0-7285 GCF_000499605.1 Eimeria maxima | reverse complement strand
CAAAAAAAAAAAAAAAAAAAAAAAAAAATCGGTCAAAGTTCCCCGCAATTAAGGGGCAAAACGATTGGCATTTGTGACCGATAATAAAACAAACTAATGGAGAACGGAGTTACAATCAAGGTCACTGTGAAAAATTTACTTCAGTGCTACAGAAAAGTCGACTCACGATCCCCACAGTGGTCGAGGTGATGTCACACAATGTCTCAATGCTAAATCGAGTTCCTCAGCGCCTAGTGTGGGCTGTTATCTCGACAGGCCTGAATGGTAATTCCCATTACTTAGCAGCTAGCTTTTAACAGAAAAGGCCCAAAACACTAGCTGTTTAACATATATTTTAATCAAATGTCCCCGTGAGGCACTGTCACTCCATCAGCGTCTCGGTGAGACTGCTCTGGTGAATGCTCGTTTTACCGAGTTGGTCTCCGGAGCTTCTTAGCAACATCATAATATGTGATATTCTTGATGTTCCCTTGCTTTCACAATTATTCCACGGCTAGGAATGCCGTAAATGCGGCAAATGCTTTCGTGCATGAGATCCTGCTATCGGTGGGCGTCACCCTTGGTTGGTAGTGTGCACTGGCTCACGCGATCTTCTAAGGAAGCAGAACGGCTCAACTAAGGCTGGTAAAAACTACATGAACGGAATGGCTTAGCTTCAAGTGTCAGGTAGCTAGTGGAATGGAAAGCCTGTTGAACAGGTCTAATGAACGGTCCAGGCACCTTCGAGTTGGATATATAATGCGTGGAAAAGACACGTTCCCCGACAGCTATACAGAGCGAAGCTTAGAATAAATGGAATTTCAAAAATGTTAATCGGAGAAGCTAGAAGGATAGGCATCCTGCGATGGCTATATCCTACAGTGCAATGCTGCCACATGTCACCTAGCCGTCCCAGACCTGGCAGATGAACTCAGTTGAACTTCCCAGATAACTTCCGGCAGAAAACTTGCACATATGCAAAATTCCCCAGCATTGCTCACAGTGCTAGTGGATGGGGAAGGGATTACGCGCTCGCGCCTGAACGGCGGGCTGTCTTGTATGTGCTGCAGTAAGGTGCCAGACGATTTCCAGTGGGCCAAATCCGCTCCCTCACCTCTAGGCGCTGGGGTGGCAAAGCCAAGGAATCTTCAAAAGAGACAGCCAGATCAGCTGCCGTTTACCAAGTTCCTACCTCAAGTACTGTAGCTCAATTTCAGCTCACAATGTTCCTCAGATGCGCTTAACATGCTGGTTACAGGATGCACGGTGGACTGGCGTGTACAACTAGAAAGGCAGCTTTATCCACCTCACTGACCACGGCTGGAGATGCAACGAAAAGAATTGAGAACTCTTCTGGAAGCTTTGTTCGATCTCAGCTTTTTATAAGACCGCATAATGGAAAATGGTGGATTGAATCCGACCAACACTTCGAAGTCCCACAGAGGTGAAGCACGGGCAGTTCGTGCTCCGCAGACAACGAAAAGTAATTCTGTAGCACGCCCCATTCATGAAGAGTGCCACCCCGTTTTCTGGCCATCCAGATATGACGGTCTCCCGAATCCAGGAGAAGTGAAGGATTTTCTTGCCTCTATAGAGGTTTTGTCTGCCCTCACGCAGGCAGCCGCAGAGCTGCAGTTGCTATTGGCATTGCTGTTAGAGTAAGGGAAGGCACGACAATGGTGGCTGTACCTTACAGGTGATGCTGCTCTCCCGGAGTTCCTTGTAGGTTGAGGATGCTGCGTAGGCTGCAGTGTAGCGTCAGGAGTAGCTTAGCACGGCAACAGGCATCTCTGGAGAGAGCGAAGCTATCTATAGAAAGCAGCGCTAAGAAGTGTCAATCTCTGCTCTAACAGTAATCCAGCGGTGGACATGGAACTTCTGTATCAATGGTTCATTGGTGTGCAGCTCACTTGAGAAGGGCAACCGGCAACCGGCTGAGCAACGGGGAGGAAACTAAGAGGTCGTAGAGTTGCCTGGTCTACTCGTCCGGCATCGAGACGAAGACGTCACATTTAAAACACTTGGTAAGAATGAGGGGTGTGGGCCTGGAAGCAATCTTAATATGTAACTTGTGCCTAGATACAGCAACGATTGTTGTGTCATTCCTTCTATTATCAAGGATGCCAATAGCAGCTGTAACCCTTCGGGTGCTTGCTTGAGGGGAAAGTACAGACCTATAGAGCCAAGAAACCTCTTTCACTGCTCCTGCATTTGGACGATCATCATATCTGAATGGCTGGCACAGGCGGAGGCATGCTTCATGAATTGTATTTTCCTGAAATAACATCTCCTTTTGGGTGAGGTGGAGAAATCGAGCTTGATTCAAATCAACGGGATTCCAAACGGATGGTCCCCTCCCCACCATAAGGCACATTCTAATCAATCTTGGTTGTGCAGGCAAAGTCTGAGATTGAACAAAGGTAGTTGGAGAGGTTGAACATTTTCTGTTTATGTGTATACTGTTGAGCACTTCTGTACTACGCATGGCTATGTAGCGAACATCCCTGTTGTTGGGTGAGTTTAGTTGCTAGCAGCTGTATCCCATGGAGCATGCGGCACTACGAAGTGTAGCAAGAGGTTGTGAAACTTATCCAAGGACAACAGTGAGCTGCAGTGGAGCCAATATAAGATTACAGATACTTTACTGCGAATACCCTCCTTACCCATTTCACAGTTGTCAGGCTTCCGGAGCACAGTGAGTCAAACGGATGGAAATGCAGAAGAGTAGGTGGCTTGCCATGTGTTGCGACGCTCCTTGCCGCAATTCCATAAACAAACACAAACAAGCCGTTATGATTGCGTGCATGAACAATGTAGGCAACTATGGAAGAGTTCTTGTACCTTACCGTTTGTGAAGTGGGGCCGTGAAAGGATTCATGTGGCTAATTCAAACAGGGTTGCCTTCATTGCTACAGTAAGATGCACGCACATCTAGACGTTCAAGCCGGTGCTCTCAGGAGGCCAGGAGAACCGGTAGGTAAGTCATCTGATTGTAAGGAACTTCGACATTATGTATCCTGGCTCTAATGCAGGCCACAAACGCTCTCCGATTAGATCGGATCAAGATGTTACAGCCCCCTCTACGCTACACACAGCTGGATCAGCATCTACAGAAACGTTGACAGGTTACAAAGTCGCAAATTATCTGGAACGTTGGATGCAGAGTAACGCCATATTGATTGGAACATAAAAAGAAGGGAAAATGTAGAGCATCTAAACATTTGCTGCCCTTAGCTGCTCGCGTTCAATCGCTGATCTGTAGCGAGCTGCCACGAGGTGTATGTATAGTCTGGAAGGAGCCGTATTAAAAGGTTATTTATGATGCAATTTGGTGCAAAAGTACGATATCTAGGAGGTTTCGTAACATTGATTGAGCTGTACAGCCACACCGAGGTCCAAGGCATGTCCCAACCCACGTACAGAGGAGGGGCGCGGCACCCTGGGATGCTAAGGAGGCGATCCCTGGCTTTAATGTAATTTTCCTTTTTACCCCGATGTTTTAGAGGATTGGTGAAACGTTTATATAACGTAGCCTGGAGGAGAAGAAACCGACTTTCTTCCCACTCCTCGTGGGGGCAGTTCCTTACGGCAGCCGCTTTTTACATGCAGCTGTAGACGTCCGTGGTGTTGCTTCTTAAGTTCCTGTACGTGAATTTCAGACACTATACCTCTGTTTCTCTAATATTGCGAGTTATATTCCCTGAAAAGCGGCTGACTCAGCGACAGTGGTCCACCTCGATCTCCTTGCAGGTGAGCGCCCGCCCGTCTCAGCAGTTCATTTTCACTCCTCTTCTACCGTCCCTTCCTCTCCACATTTTTCTGGTCTTCCATTCATCATCGGACCATAAAGGCGGCTCAGACGTTGTGACTATCCCGCTTTGTGGGTCCCTGAGTTTGACTACTGCAGGACCGTCTGGACATTTTGGCCAACCAGTCCTGCAATTACAGTAGCAACAGCAACACCAACAGGAGTAGCATTATCTACAGCAGAAACAGCAGCTGGATCTGCAGCAGCAACGTGAACATTATCAACAACGACAAGCAGTTGTAGCTGGAAGGCGATCAGCCACAGTAACATCCGTAGCCACAGTGCACAACGAGCAGCGGCGCAGGAGCATGGGTTGCAGCAGCAGAATCAACAGCAGAAGCAACGGCAACAAATGCAGCAGCATTTTAATTTTAGATTAACCAACAGCACTCTATGGAGGCAACAGACATATAACTCCCTCTGTGGTGTTGGCCCATGTTAGCTGATTGCTTCTGCTGCTGCACAAGTGAGCAGCAGCAAGTGTGAGCTCAGGGGAGACACTGCAGCACATATATAGCAGCAAACGTGCATGCTGATGTTTGCTTCTTCCTCTTCTTTTGGGGCTTGTTCCCTGACGCCTCGACCCCCCCGACGGCGTTGCCGTCTGCTGCATGTTCGAACATTCCTCCTCCTTTTCGTTGTCTTCTTTGCTGTTGCTATTGCTGCATCTGATGCTTCTGTGTACTTGCCTACATTTGCTAAGGCAGCAGATGCTTCTTCTAAGACACAGCCAGGATTTTTCCGCCGTATAGGGCGGCGAGTCAAAGGTGCGTCATGGCTGCATGCACTATGCGTGCAGCAACAATTGTACAATGCATGCACAAACAACTGATCATTTGTATGCATACAACATAACATGAATGCATGTAGCTTACATGCATGTATTTCCGTTTGTTAGTAATTGCGCCGTACATATGTGTGGAGATGACAGTTTCGCTCCTTTTAGACTTATATAACTGCTACTTCTTTTTCTTTTTCTTTTTCTTCTTCTTCTTCTTCTTCTACTACTACTACTACTACTACTACTACTACTACTACTACTACTACTACTACTACTACTGGTTTTGTTGTAAGTGGTGTATACGTATGTGTATGTGTGTATGTTATGTTTAGATTTTTTGACATGGAGAGGGGAGAAGGGACGAGTCGGTGGCTTATCAACAGCAGTATCTCCGACGGGTATAGGAGGTGTTCGTCCAGGATCAGGATCTTCGCACGTTCCTTTAGGTCCTTCTTCATCTGATTTAAGAGGAGGGAGAGGAGGAGATATTGGTTCAGGTGGAGGAGATGGAGGAGTAGGAAATCTCCACCATCTAGGAGGAGGAGGTCGAGGAGGGCGTAGTGCACCTGCTGATCCTGCTAAGGCTGTGTGGCATTCGTTAGGATTACCACATTTTAGGAGCAGCAAAGTTCAAGATGTATTGGAATATTGGCATATTGAAGCTTCAGGAAACTTACTAGATTCTTTCCATTTGCAGGAGTTGTTAAGGAGTTACCTTACGGTTCTTGATTGGGCAGGTCAGCTCTTTACTCCGGATCTCGCTGATGACCTCCGCATTTATACGAATGATATTATATCCACAGTCCTTGATGTTGATGTTTGCAGCAAAAGATTGCTTTATTTAAGTGGAATTCCAATTGTGGCAGGCAGAGGATCACACGGAACGGATATTGAAACCCGCAAGACGAAAGCTGTACATACACTTGGAGTGTATTACGTTCTTCGTGGTCGGCTCCTTCAACTTTCATCACTTGTACGGGAAAGCAGTAAATTCTTCTGTAAAGAATTAACAAAAAGACATAATTTCACCGCACAAATGGCAAGAGTATTAATGCCTTTCTCTCGTCTTGCTAGATACTCTCTAGATTCCCTTGAATATCTCCTTGAATACTACAAGGAACTCACTGCAGCTATTATTGGCTCCGTCGTATACCCCCTTCTTGTTACTCGTACATATAGTCGCCTTCATAGAAGCTTACAAACTGCAGGACAATTCTTTGCTGCATGCGTGCATGCACATAAAATTGGTGTTAGTCTGCAACATGAAATCGCCGAGATCAGGGGACTTGGTGGTGTGGTGCTGCCTGCCCCTTCTGCTTAAAATATATTAGTCTTCCTTCTCTCCTTTACCCGCTACCTCATTGTGTTTATTCAATATCGTATGATTGCCTGTACATACATAATACATAACATGCATGCATGCATATATACACATGCAAGCCATGAATGCATGGATGCACTCTTGCATGCATGCATTCATGGCTTGCAAGTGCAGGTAAATAGGTGTTCTATAGGGAGCAGGGATTTGTCTATACTGATTGACGATTATATGCATGCATTTGCTGAGAGCAGATGGCGATACGATAAGAATTGGCAAACGAAGAAAGGGAGGAGAAAGAGATTGTAACAGTAAAGAAGTAGATAACTTTATATATTGCCAGTGAATGATTGTCTCTTTCTGCTTTAAAAGGGAACTTTTAAATAGCCACTGCAGAGTAAATGCAAGGAAACGCATATTGGAAGATGAGGAAGATTGCAACAAATGGCGATCATCTAATGTAGAAGAAGGGGATAAATAGGCTAAAGAGGTCCATGTACACCTGAAATATTATGGTGTATTTGTACATTTGTGAAGTAATGGGGAGCGATATGTACATGAAGAAAGTTCTTGAGTTGGGAGGTGTACATATATTATTACGATTATTATTATTATTATTATTATTATTATTATTATTATTAAATTATTTATTATTATCATTATTATTCACCTGAAGTAGTGAGTTGTGAGGTGTGTGTAAGAGCACCTAAAGAAAGGGCATAACGAGTAGAATTGCTCGTTGTGTTTATGTGACAGAGGAAGTAAATATAAATGCAGAGGCTAAGCCTAATGAAACAAATAAATATATAAATAAAAGTGATGGATAGCTCTCTTCTGTTTTTGATTACGATGATAATTTTGGCCTGAAGAGAGAAGAGAGAATCCCTTTATTAATTATTATTGTATTGCATGCAAACTAAGGAGGTGTTGTTTTCTATGCAGCAATTTTGAACTTTTCTTCAAGGAAGAAATTGTTATGCCGTTTATTATAATTGTTAATTGTTATTTTATATAAATATAAATACAATTAACTTGCGGCACATTCAGCTGTATATGTATGTATACTACACCCTTTCTTCTTTTATAGAGACAAGAAACCTTGTGCTTCTTCCTCTGTCTATTTATTTCTTTGGTTTATTTCTTTTCTTTGTTCATCTTATCTATATCTATATATAACATATTATATATAATAAAATATTAAGAAGGTTTAGTCTACCTATTTACATCTCTTCTTCCGTAGCCTTGTATTAATATAATAATACTCATTATAGCAGTTAAGGAAAGAAAGAAAGAAAAGCAAGAAAAGAGACACAGATATATTTGTCTCCTTAGTGTTACTATACTAAGTAATAGTTATATTTCATAGAGACGTAGAAGCATATATATATATATATTATAT
>NW_013563360.1:7969-13496 GCF_000499605.1 Eimeria maxima | reverse complement strand
CCGCTTCCCAACCAGACACACACACACACACACACACACACACACACACACACACACACACACACACACAGATTTTACATGTATTTCCCCAGAGGAGCTGTATCAGCATCGGGCCCTCATTTTCACTCGTGGCCCAGGCAGTATGTGTCACAGTGTTTCCAGTAAAAAGAGCGCGAGTGGTGTGTCTAATGATTATCGAAACTATGTGTTTCTAGTTGGTTTGTTTTGGTATTACTTTTGCAGGGGCGCAGACCACTGGGTGTTGCTGGTAAAACAGCTGCACCGGTTTTGTTTAGTTGACGGCGTGGGTATAGGATCGCATGGACTTGGACGAGAGCGAAAACAGGCAATGCAACTTCAGGGATATTGGTGTATGGTGGATGTTTGGTCCGCTGTGTATCGGGTTCTGTTCCGATAGTTCGTTATGCCTTGCTGGCTCTGGTCTCGGTTGAGGGCTTGCAGCATTTGTTCTATAGGTACCATCGTAGCGCGATGTGCTGTGGTATTGTCCACATACATCGTGTTTGCTTCACCTGTGATTTCTCTGTTTCAGAGTCATGCAGTATTCCCATGCTACGCAGAAATAAGCATTCTGGCCCCGGCTGCAGAGATCTACTGTACATTCACACAGCTTGGCCCAAGGCGCTCCTTGAGTCTCTAGCTTCGTATGCAAATGCCGATACTTCAAAAGCCACATTTTGTGGTAATCCCATATAGTTGTGTGCGCCGTTGGCCGCACCTGGTCTTGCTGATTGGTCTGTGGTTCCTAGTTTGTCGGTGCTCTGGTGTAATTCATATATGGCGGATATCGGCTTTCGCCTTTTTCGATGGCGGTAGCGTCCGTGGCATTTGTCCGGAAAAAGACACCACGCTACGTTGGGAACCCCTTTTTAAAACACAATCTTTAGCAGTAAATATGACGAATGAAAAGACAATGACTTACTCTACCGCTCCGTTGTCTCAATCATTTGCAGCGAGAATGCATCTATCGTTGAATAGCTGTCGCGACGAAATCGTTGCTGATACCGAGGCTTTTGGAACTCATTCAGAGCTCTGTCGTTTCGTTGAACTGGATAATGGTGCACAAGGTATACACCTCAGTGCTGGAACGTGCAACTCTAGTTAGAATGATCTATGTTGCCTGTTCTGGGTACTAGGTTGTACGTAGCGAGGGGAGGCCTGCATTTGTCCTCATAGCCGGCTAATTCGTTGTTGATAGTATGGGCGCTAGGACGGCTGAAGTGCACGCACCTTGGCTTCGGGCGGAAGTCGTCCACTTGCACGGCCGTTTGTGATCCTGTCGTTGGATGTGCCGGCAGACAAGCGGTGGTCAATATGAAGTCCTGAACCCGTCGACTGGACCATTCGACAACAGGCTTAAGCGCTCGTCAATTATCGTCATCGGTGGGTGCAATCGTCTGGCAATTTGCTGAGATAATTGTAAGGGAAGCCACTCTAAATAGCAGTATGCCTTTGCAGAACGCCGCGTTGGTCGTGTGAGCATGGAACGTGTTGTCTGCTGAAGGGTGAGGGCTCACCATAGATTCAGGAGAGGGTCTGGATACATTCTGTGGGAGTCTAGTCAGTTGACGACAATGAGCGGTGAGGCGTGGGAATATAACACACTACAGCCTGTTGTTAGATTGCCTCAAAAGCATGTGCTTACCGGTGGAGTATCTCTAAGCAAGAAACGTCCTGTTGGAAGATTGTCTGGAAAGCGGAAGCTTCACAAACAGCTCCTCCTTGTATGTGAGTATGCTGTCCTTTTTGAAGGCCGGCTTATATATTCCGTCTAACAGCTACCAGTGTGGATCTTACTTATAAAAGCTGAGCAGCAACAGAACCAACCTAGCTGAGTGTTAGCAGCAAGAACGGCCTGATGTCTGCTGTCCGCTTTGACCGCCTTGCGTTCTACCTTGGCGCAAGCACGAGCAATAGCTCCACCGCCTTCTAAAGTCTTTCGTTTGAACTGCCGACTTGAAAACAACGGTGTGGATTGCTTTGCGTGGGCCCTTTTACGGGCAGGAAAGACAGCAAACCTGTGGCTTGCCGTTTTGTACTGGACCTCTGTGCTGAGTAGCAGTGCTCGCTCTGCTCGTGACAATTGAGATATGTGTATGATCTGGTGTGTAAACAGGCAGTACGGCTCAGGGAACATACTGCACATGCACGCGGTGTTACCCACAGTGGTTTTGCTGTATAAACAAAGCTTCTTTCAGGGCCAAAGACATACATAGATTAAGAATGAATCCTGTTGCATAGGTCGGCGTTTTGTGCATCAACTCTCACTCTGGCACTGTCGTCAAACAGACCTTATGCGGCACCGCAGTTTGTCAAGCAGACAAACAGATCTTATGTGGCACCGCAATTTGTTGAAGTTGTTGGAGTGAAGGCCCCCAACGGAAGTGGGGCTCATTACGAAAACGCATATTCCTTGGAGGCAGTGGCGTTTATGCATGTCTAGATAAAGGATTCACCTTTGCACGGATTTACAAGGTTTCCCGGAAACATGACTATTCCATGTTGGGGTAAAGGCTGTACGTTACGCTTTAACATATGTCCACCGGCAGACACGGGAGGTGACTAGTGCTCTAGAAGGAGAGTTTTCCATTTAGACAATTGTGGGTGTGCTGAAGTCTCTAGAGCATCAGGCAAACGCACATTCCTGTGAGGAAGCATCGTTATGATTGCCTATATCGGGGATTCAAGCTTGCAGGAATTTACACGCTGCCCCAAAAGCTAGCTAACCCACCACCGGATTTATTTAAAGGCAGTATGTTACAGATATCAACATGGCTACAGGCAGGCTCGATAATTGACTAGTGCCTTAGTTGCATGTAGGAAGGTTATCGATGAAGACAATTGTAAATGTTTTAAAGTTGGTAGAGATCGAGGCAATACTAATGGATTTTCCATGCGTGAAGGTCAGTACAAACACTCCTAGATGCTTCTTGCGAAGTCCATGTTTCGTTCAGTATTCCAGCGGGGCTAAACCGTACACGCACGTGCCAGTACCACTGTAGCAAAGCTGCCTTGGCAAGGCCTTATGAACAGACGTAATTAAAAATAGAATATATATTTGCCTACGTTAGTACCTCATTTTCTAGATGTGCAGAAATTCGAGATCATTGACGAGCAGATGTCTCGCAAGCCAAAGCGGCTGCACCCTGGTAAATTTGGTTTCCCCCAAAAGGTCGAAAACGTTACTGCAACAGGGCATACGAAAACTATAATCTACGGTGCATTTGAGGCAAACACAACAGAGAAGGCTGAATGCTTTTGCGCAAAAACGCAAAAGGGCCCTTTCGATTAACATTTGGTTTGTTATTGTAGAAAACCCGTACGACTTTACACAAAGATAGAGAGCGGCTTAAACAACTAACTGTTCTCTGCAAATTTCAGCGAGTGCGTACCTGGACGCACTAGTAGGGCCTTTAATAGAGCAACATGCACACTATCTGAAACAGATGCAGAAGCAGTCCAAGGAGTATAATATGAATTTGCCTACCTGTCTGAGTTGCTCGCTTGTATTTCTAACTCAGAAACTATGCAACGAATGACGCCTGAGCGAGCCGCTAGTATTCAAGCTAATCCCACAGGTTATATATGCGATTCTGTATAGCATCTGCGTTGGAAATCGCCTTTCTCTAGTTTGCACCTCCATTGTGTATGACCGAGGCGTGTCCTGCCATAGTTGATCTGAAGACACAGCCGGTATTCATTCGTACATGTTGCGTTGTTTGTCTAGTGTCGTCGACATTGTGTGCTAGTTCGGGGTTTGTTTTAGATTTACTCTGGTAAGGCTGCAGATCACTGAGCGTTGCTGGCAACAAAGGTGCACCGGTTTTGTTTAGCCGTGGGTATGGGGTCAGTTGGCCTAGGTCGAGACCTTGAACAGGCAAGGCAGCTTCAATGGGATTCGCGTGCGGCTGATATTGGGTCAACGGAATGTCGTGTTGTGTTCCGATATTTCGTGTTTATCTGCTGCCTCTGCTCTTGGTCGGCTGCTTGTTGAATGTATTCTGTACGTACCCTCGAAGCGGGAGGTGTTATGCAGTTGTGGCTATATACGCGGTGTCTAGTTTGCTGCTTGCTGCTCCGCCTGCGCATAGCACATGATGCTGAAATAAGGAAACGGCAGCTGACGAAAATATTGTCAGCATCATGTGCTATGCGCAGGCGGAGCAGCAAGCAGCAAACGACCCTCCAGAAGCGTTCTTCCCTGTCGGATGGGGAAATCGACTGCAGATTCAAAGAGTTAGACTTCAGAGGTTCAGGAAATGTATATCTAGGAAGCATGTTTCCTTGGGGTTTTAGCTTCGCATACAATTGCCGATACCTCTACTAATGCGCTGTGTGGTAAACCCATATCGCTCTGCGCGCGATTGGCTGCAGATGCGCATGCTCATTGGTCGTCTGGTCGTTTTGGCTTTGTCGGTGATCTACTTTAATGCGTATACGGCGGATATCGGCTTACGGCTCGTTCGATGACATTAGGTTTCTGGGGTTTTTTCCTGAGCAGGACGACGCATTACATTGGGAAACCTCAGTTTGAAACACAACCATAAGCAGGGAATGCGAAGAATGCAGAGACAATGAACATAAGTCTATACCGTTCCGTTGTCACATATACAGAGCGAAGGTATCTATCGTATGTTTGCTGTGGCAATCAAATTTCTGTTGATACCGACGATTTGTGGAACTTGTTTAGAGGTTTGTTCTTTTGCGGAAGTGTTTAATGGTGCATACGCTCTGAAGCGCAGTGCTGCAAGGTGCAACTGTTTTCTTGAATGATCTCGATGTTCAATGATCTACACGTTCTTAGTGTCGTGGCAAATGTGTGCCCTCTCGGCTCGACCAGAAGCTAAATGCTGCGACAATAGCGCCTACACCACAAGTGAAATACGACGGATGCTTGCGATGATATACACCCAAGCAGTAGGTAGCGGGATGCAGAGCTGTAGGGCATGCGGCGTTTACAGCAAGGATTCAACAGGGGGAGTATATCTTCACCTGGACTAGACCAATTCAGCCCCTCGTACCAATTCAACCCCTGGTGCCAATGAATTACTGCCGAACAGTGGCACGTACAAGGACGTGGCTGACAACCGCGACCCTAGAATTGTGATGGAGCGGAGCTGATGCGTTGGCCCACGTTGAAGGTTGCTATGGTATCCGCTAACCCAAGAGGGCCGGAGAGGGCTTAGAAGGCTTGCACTGAGCTACGTGCCACGTTTTACTGTCCCAACCAGAATTGCAGCAGCAATTCTGCAAACCTGAAACACTGATTCAAATCCCTTTTTTGCTGTTGTTTCATTAGCACCTGCTGTGCTTATCGATGATGGCCCGACGGTAAGACCCTGAGCACCTTTACTTCCCTTTTAAAACCTACGTGTGGATAGAATCCTCCTTGTAACTCAACATATGGAAATCGATAGAGAACCCACTAGTTGTCTGTGTGAATCGTGGACAGTTCTTTGCCTGGAGGTTGTAATGGTCCGTACAGTATTATGTAAGAGGAATGTTG
>NW_013563360.1:0-7869 GCF_000499605.1 Eimeria maxima | reverse complement strand
GTTGGAGGAAAGAGGCTTACGGTGGAGCACAAAGTTTCATTCGAGAGTACACGCTAAACCTTACCTTGCAGTAAAAACTGTTTGGTATTGCATGCCTGGTCTCATAAAAGCTTTTTAACCATAGGAGATCATGAGATCACGCCTTAAGACCAAATTAAGCTGTGTCGGCTGCAGTTGTTACGTTATAGCTTGTACAATGTCCAGCAGTGTATCAGTGCTCTGGGTGCTTATTGGAGGGTCCTTGTTTTCAATATCGTTCGCATCAATACTTAACAGGCAGCATTCTTGCAATTGTACTGGCCTGCGCGTTTAAGGTACAGCCGCGCTGAAATACGACTCCAGGCACAAGAGTCCAAATAAATGTTTATTTGGGTATCTAACAACCTCCCAATAAACAAGACTCCATTTGAACATGCTCAGTATTGATAATTAAAAATTGCCAAATATCTAACATGCAGTGCCAGCATATCTACGTTAAACGCCTAGTGAAACACACGTTCGTACGGAAGCTTATGCCCTTCCCCTCCAATGCAAAAAGGCTACAGCATGCAGTGTGGGGACGAGTTTGGAAAACCATAGATACATAGGGCCCTGCTGTTCGCCTAGCTGGTCCTAATCGACAATACGCTTTTGCAGATATCCACGCCAAAGAGCCTGATTGATTTCTCATGATTTGCAGGAAGTGCGTCGCTAGGTTTATGCGCAGAGCTCGTACAGTGACGAGCACACTAGTTGAAACAAACATGAAAAAATGAATGAGAGGAGGGCAACTGGAATCCCACTTGGAAGCATTTCTGCGCTGTTTCAATCTACGTAAAACTCAGAGAGTAGGCAATGCTTTACGCCTCGGCAAACGCTTTACTACGCAGACTACCTCCGCCGGTGATATGGATCATTGCAGGCCATGCAGTGGAGCAGCTAGCCCTTACCTTTGTGCGCTGGGCCAAGTTTCAATTCACAGTCTAAAGCGAAGTTGTGTTGTCTGTATTCGGTGGTGCTTCTCTTTGTTTACCGGTGTGCCCGTGTGGAAATACTAAGATACAGCACGTGAGTAGGATAGGAGGTTCAACGCGTCAGCCGCGGATGTCAGGCATTTAGCCCATCAATCGGATTGAGACAACTTGCGAGTTATGCAGAATTTTTGACACAAACATGGATTACAATTACTAGGTTTGAGTGCCTAAGCAGGAATCATCAACTGGGATTCGCGGGGTGTAGCAGTAATCCTTGCTCACACCGGAAACATCCCCAGTTGTCATCTTTTTACTCGTGCGCTGAGGATTCCACGAAAATGTTTGTTACTGCGCACTGGTTCTCGGTATCTGGAAAACATGGAGAGTAGGGAACATGATCTCCGTTGCTTGCATAGTCGGGCCAGTTGCTGCTGTGCACAACTGGGCTAAATTGGAATTGGCTAGCTTGCCTCTACTAAAATCGCACTTCACGGTATCACCTAGTAGAAACCCGTATGCTAGACAATGAACGGATGAGTGCAAAAAAAGAGCAATAGCCGCACGCAGAGACACTCTGCAGCCTTACTGGAGTTTAAAATATCTTTGTCTTTGTTTGCCCCTCCTGAATCGTGAAACACGCACAGGCTGTAGGTTCTGTCTGGGTGGTCATCACAGATTGCTTCTGCTGAGCGAACAGTTAGGACGTATGGATGCTTATTTTTTCTTATGTTGTCTTTAGCATTAGCATGGCCTTGTGCTTGCGATATTTGCACAATTTTGTCATGACGAACACGATATCCTGGTGCTGGACTCCCAACAGACTACCTATGTCGACATTTTTACACCAAATGAAGGAGCACCACACCTGATTTCATTTGAGGGATCTAGTCTATAACACGCAGATACGAAATATCGATGAAACGCACGATTCTATGGCTTTCTTGCCTGCCCTTTTCTGCTCAGAGAGTATGTGAAATGCACCAGCAAGATATGTAGTTGTGCTGTTATAGACTGTTTGCTCTTGCCGGCAGCAGGCAGACTTTTTTTGTTTGGTTTGTCTGTCGTTTACGCAAAGCAAGCGCTGCAATGGATAAGCTGCAGGTGTAGTTGGTGTAGAGGGATAGTTCTGTCTTGGATGAATTTTTGTATTGGTTTTTCGTTTAGCACACTTAGCCTCGCCGTGCATCTTATAGGGAATATCTAACGCTCATCACTGCTAGATGCATCGGCATGTTATGTGGCCTGCGAACCGTACTCTTTTGTGACAGGCCAACAATTGCTGACACAGGAAATAATGGTATACCGACAAATGCGGTGCATTGCAGGCATACGAAATGTTTCAGTCCAAAATTTTGTATTCTTGCTGCGAGGGTTCTATTAAGGCGAGATTCCGTTAATGGAGACGGAATCGTTTACGGTTGTTTGAAACTACTAAGCTCCAGGTGTCAGTCGTGCATTTTTCATCGGCGCAGGCAGTATGTGATCCGGGAAGCCATTAGGGTTACTGTTACTCCCTTTAAAGTGTCACAGGCGTGGATACTGCCTTTAAAGTGACACTGACGTTACAAGCACCTTTGTCGTCGTGCTGCCGTCCTGTATGAAACCAATTTGACACATGAGAAACATGCACAGGCTGTACGTGGTGCGAATAGGCGCCACTGCATTAGTTTAGTGAAGCGCCAAAAACCCGACGAATTTGCTGGGATGCGCTCTAGCATCCGTGGCACAGTCCGAGGGTAGCCAACGCTGTTTCCGCTTCTTGAGTACCCTGGCATGTTGCTGTTGTGGATCCCTGGTTTGCCAGAAATG
Source organism: Eimeria maxima (assembly GCF_000499605.1). Lineage (NCBI taxonomy): Eukaryota > Apicomplexa > Conoidasida > Eucoccidiorida > Eimeriidae > Eimeria > Eimeria maxima. The sequence goes on along the minus strand of NW_013563360.1, from coordinate 5,107 downwards.
ATTGCCGGTATTGGGTTAACGTCAACGTGCACTTCACTCTCTCCCCCAGCATCATGCACAATGCTAAAGAATGAACTACACACAGACGCTTTGCAGGGTCACTGAAGTTAAACACATCTTTCGCTCCTGCCTCGTGCAACATGAGCAGGCTGTAGGTGGTGTGAATAGGTCTGAACGGTCAGGCCAGACTGAACACTACGTGAGCTCCTGGTATGGAGAACGTGTGATCGGTGCTAAGGGTGCTCTATTGTAATGCTGGGCTTTTCCGCCGTGTCCGCGGCCAATACGCTTAGCGAATGCTCCCATGAGGAGCAACTAACAGGTGCGGGTGATCATTGTACTGTGTGTTTCGCGCACGCCACAGCATATGCATAAATTCATAAGGCTTGGCTCAAACTGTGACGCGACGTACCTGATTGTCTCTGTAGCAACCGGCATGTTGATGAAGGAACCACTGTGTACGCTGGGATGGTTAAACCACAGTTTTCCGCGCACACAGCTTGGGTGTTTACACTCGTGCAGGAAGTACGTGCTTCTAAACCCTAAACCTGGCGGTGTCTTCGACGTCGCAAGCGACAATAGATGAAACACTCTGAAGAATCTCCCCAACCTTATTAATCTACAGGGTTTAGGGTTTCGTGAAATGATTGCATTCCTGCGCGTGGCCTGGTGTCAGCAAGTCAACGGAAAAGCTAGCACCAACGTACTGCTGCACGACTTGCTTGGCCTGGCTTAGGCTTGCAGTGAGTGCAACAGTATGCCAGTGCTCGGTTCTCTCCCCTTATGGCCGTTTTATTCGATATACGCTTCATCGAATAGATGCAGACTGCCCTGAACTGTATAGTGTCAATGCCCAGCTGTCTCAACGGGCCGCTTTCGCTTCTCCATTTCCTAGGATCTGCTTGGAAGCTCGGTTTCTGCATTGGCGGTGCATTACTCTAATTTTGTGTCGGGCACCGCCTATCTGGAAACGCAGGAAACGTTTCAGTTAGGCTAACAGGCTTACAGGCTAACAGGCTCTCCTTTCGTATAGTGCAGAGTCAGCCGGTCACAACCATAGTTGTTGATGACAAACCGGTGGAATGTAGGCTTAATGGTTAGCTACTTCATCAGCAGACGGGCCGCTGCCAACGCCGATTTCATTATCCCACCTAAGAGCAGCCAGGAAGCTGACAAATGAAGCGCTGTATTGATAGTGAGGAGCAAACTTTCTATCGAGCTAGTAATGAGCAGGGCACCTTTGTGTCTGCGTAGTCCTCCTGGTTTATGAATACGCTGCAGGCTGTAGGTGGTGGGATGATTCTGGACGGCCACCACAGGCCCTGAAACCCGTACACCACACAACACAAGCTTCACAAGAAAGGTTGGGTGCTAGGGCGGACATCTGTTAGTAAGGATTATTCACCACTGAAGTAGTAATAAATTGACTTCTGTTATTACTCATTCGTTGAGCTGTTAGTTGCAAGGTCGCTATCGTTCGGGTATTTCATTTTTGGAATATTGTCTCGATCATACTAACGTCCGGGTATTTCATTATTGGATTATTGTCACGATCATATTTGAAAACCAGCCCACACACATCCTTCTTTGAACTGCCATCAAAGGTAGTTCGACAGTACCTGCTAACAAGCCAGTCAATCGAACCACGAAATATGATCGTGACAATATTCCTGTGTTATCGTTGACCCGATTGCTGAATGTTTGGGTTTTGTAATATCTTTCATGGTGACAAAGAGCGTCATTTGGATTTTGTGCTATCCCAAGCTGGGCTTGCCGTACGGTTCCTATAGGGCCTCTCGTCAGTCTATGCTTCAGGCCAGCTGTGTTTTTAATTGCTTGCGCAAATGTGCCGTTGCCTGCTTAGCTAATTCGCTTTGAATAAGGCACCAAAGAGGGATGTGCCAGGCAATCCCGCTATGGTTCAACGTTTAGTTGTACTGCAGCAAGTGTTTGACTTTCGCCTGATTAGGCCGTGCGTTCGCTGCGCTAAAAAAGACCAAGGACATAGGCGGACTATGAATGCGTAGTCGGCGCCTGCTCGTGCTCACTAATTCGCCAGGTGCCCACGTGACAGGTACAGGACAGGTCTCCCACGGTTTGTCAGTAAGGCTAACGTGCAGCGGGCAGTGTTGAATGAATCCATAGCTATAAAATAATTTGCACCATGCCACCATATCCTGAGAAACCATTAGAAACGTGCAGTGTACCTGTTATGCTAAGCCTCAATCGTTCGATAGCGGATTTATCCTTGCGGCATTCCTCCAGGAAAATGTTTGTTTGTTTTACGGTTAGGCTTTGCCCACGACCGGGATATTCTAAGACGCGCAGATGTATTTCAGAGTCGAATGATGCATGCACGACAGCTGTATTATTGGAGCACTATTATTTTGGACACGTGCAGAAAGTACGCATTGGGGAATAATTTACACCATGCCACCATATCCAGAGAAACCACTACAAACCTGCCGCGTACCTGTTATGGTAAGCCTCAATCGTTCGATGGGCTTGCTTGGTGTGAGCGTAAAGTGTTCAAATATAGCCCTAGTGGCTGCGCCTATCCACCCTGATGCAAAGCACGTGTGTCACCTGTTAGAATTATGCCAACGCTTTGGCTGTTGTGCCGCAGCTCTGATATAAGAGCACAGTGAAGAGCTTGGACTGTCTGCGTGGCACATCGCTAGAACAGCTTCCCAACGAAATGATGCCCAGCGATATCTTCAGACCAGGTCTATATGGGAAGACGATCTAGAACCTCCCGCTGAGGAATGTAGTCTTTGGAAGTCACATATATTGTCCAGCTGTATTTGCGTTGCCACAGACCTATGGGTGCTTCGACTTCTTTCCATATTGAGAGTGCCCGTTGCCTCACCGGTAGACATTCAGCTTAGCAGCTTTTCAGGGGCAACAACGAAGCCAGCGCCAGCATTGCTGGCGATACCAACAAAGCCGCTGTGACAACGAAGCTCCGGGATCATCTATTGTAGGAGTCCTTCGTGATCATAATTGCGTTCTTCGCCTTCGTTAGGATTTGAGTAGGTTGGATTGATTGCGCTCAGAATATATTAGTAGGGGCTACTTAACGATTCGCCAGGTTGTAGGTTCTGGGGAGATGTTTAACCAGTGCCTCATATCATCTTCGGTGTAGTTCTGTGTTGGAGCGCAAAGTATGCGTAGGCCCGACGGTAGAATGCTTATGCGTGGTTGGTGAAAAGCTGTTTGCTGCCTTGCAGACAGTAGGCTCTAAAGTTATTTAGTGTGGCTCTGGCTGTTTCACCAACTCTGACACCACCAACTTGCACAGATCCCGTATCGTTTTCGGCCGAACGACAGTATGCGATTTTATTTGACGTCTGGCGCGCTTCCTGTTGGGACGGTTTGGGCGCACAGCCTTTGGGTTCATGGGGGGCCAAACTGACCCGGAAAGGTCCTTTCGTCAAACTAGAACTACCACACTGGCTACAATTTTTCGATTGGGATCCGTGGGTTTGATTTGCCGTCCTCGTGAGAGCGTATGAAGATGACTCCGCCAATGCGCTCGTTGGGTCCAACGGCTTGCCAGCATTGTTCGTGAGACTTGAAAGGAATTTGAAGAAATTCTAGATGATCGATCGTGCGCCCACGTCGCACGATGTTGGCCTCCTAAGTCCTGGAATGCCCAAGACGTTCTGCCCGCTAGACCCCATTAGGTGCGTAAGCCTAGGTTCACTACTACGAGAGATTACGCGTTTCTACTAATCATAGCCTGTACGAGACTCTGAGACTCTCTGGAAATGCCGTTATGTGGTTAGGTACTCTAATCTGCCCCGTCGTAGTGAATCTAAGTTTACGCACCTCATAAGGTCTAGAGGCCATTGCGACCTAAACCGAAACACACGGAAAATAATGGTGTGTAAAAACTTGCGTATGCACCAGCACGTTGCCACACGACTTGTTACTGCTGCAGATAATTCCTTGTACTGCGCTAAGCAGGTGGCCCGGGGTAAGGTTGATACGCCAGCCCCCGAAAATTTGGCCCCGTGTATGCCCTATACATCTAACCAGTTCAGAGGACACGTCAGAGACTAGAAAGGCCAGTGCAATCACTGTGGTGCGACATTTCGACGCCGTGTGGTTTCTAAGCAAGGCATTGTGCGAACGAATTGCCGTACCGTAAGGGAAGGGTTTCTAAGCGAGCCATTTTGTAAAAAATCCGCGAATTGCCTTACCGTAGGGGAAAATTACAGTACCCTCTGTTTTTACCTTGCAGACTGTAAGCGCCTGCGCAAACAAAAAAGCATTTCGTTTCTAGTAGTGAGCTGCTGTTTTTGCGCGTCACGAGGCAGAGTGGACCAGGTCATCCGGAGAAGTGACGAGAGTGGCATGTGAAGGCATTTACAACCGTTACAATAACCATATACCTCCACCAAACAGGTTGTAAGTGCCAAGTTGCCATGTTGGTGCTTGTCATACAGATCCCACGTACAGAAACCTGCCTCACGAAGCAATCTGAGATTCCGACAGCCTCAATCGAAGGACGGTTTTACTGATGTCCAGCAATACTCTCTGCCGCCATGTAGTCCCTGCGCGCACAGAAGCACTGTCGAAACCCCTTTATGCAGCGCAAACAGCACTGGCAGCAGATAGCTCAGCAACGGCGGACACTATACATTCCAAAGATTCAGTCCAAATATTCCGAAACTGCCAGGAGCAATTATACGGCCAACATCGTCATAGCCAACTGGCTGTGAAGGGTCGTTGACATTAGACTCTTGCTGTGGGTATTGTCTTGTCCAAGAACTTTCTGGATCTTTTTCCTTGTCCATGCAACGTTTGTGCGCATTGCAGGCGGTATGCCTAAATTCCTCTTACTTTCTAGGTCTAGGCCTGAGTATTTTTGTCCGCTACCTCTACACCACTTGGATTATTCTAGTATAGCATTCGCCTGCAGTGCTGCAGTGTAGCTGCAGTAGCTGCAGTGTACACCTAAATGCTTCATATTTCCGGAAGTACATATTATTGATTGTTCATACGATGCGTGAAATCGTAGAACGTACGGGAGCTTTGCTTGCATGAATGGGTTTGAAGGTCGTTGGATTTATGGTGCAACGAACCAGTACCAGCGGTGAAG
>NW_013563359.1:5144-13127 GCF_000499605.1 Eimeria maxima | reverse complement strand
TATATATATATATATATATATATATATATATATATAAGAGGCATACACTTTATCCTTCATCATGGATACATGCATGCATGCATGCATGCATGCATGCTTGTGTGCATGCATGCATGCAAGCTGACATTCAGGTTTGCATGCATCCATGCATGCATTCACGTATTCAGGTGTATATATATTATCATTTATGCACATGCATGCATGCATTGGGTGAATGCATGCATGCATTCAGGTGTACATTCATGTATATATGCATGCATGCATGCATTGAGCCGTGCATGCATGCATGCATGCATGCATGCATGTACACCTGAGGGCTTCTATAGAGTTCTAATGCTCTGCAATGCCTTGCCCATTAATGCCCTTGCTGTTGCTGCTGTTGTTGTTGCTGCTGCTGTTGCTGCTGCTGCTGCTGTTGCTGTATCACAAGCAGCAATTGCAGTAGCAGCAGCGGCGGCCGAAAGTGCAGCACGGGGGCTTCGTAAGAATTGTTCATGAGTGGGGGGGTTTAGGGTTTAGGGTTTAGGGTTTAGGGTTTACTGGACAGGGATCCAGAGGATAAATATAAAACTCTGCGGACCTCAAGTTCAGATTTATATCCAAACTCTTCAATGCATTTGATTTACCAGGATTAGGGTTTAGGGTTTAGGGTTTAGGGTTTAGCTCAATTGGAGTAGGAGTAGGATTGGGGGTGTTCTTCTTAGCAAGTCAGGGGTTTAGGGTTTAGTGTGTTGTACCCTAGATCTTCTTGTCTCCTGTCTAGGGTTTACAGTCTAGGGTTTATGACTAAGGGTTTTATTAATTAGGGTTTAGGGTTTAGTATTTCAGGTACGGCGTCCACCCTCGTCGTCCGTTGCTATATATGCTGTGTAAACCCTAAACCCTAGACCCTAGATCGACTCCCTTTATAAACCTTTTTTATCTGTATTTTGTATTATAAATAGAGATATAATCTTTGGTGTCAAGGGTTTATGCCCTTTTTGTTCAATGTAGGGTTTAGGGTTTAGGGTTTAGGGTTTAGGGTTTCGGTTGACGACGACAGCGGTCAGCATGGTGAGCGGCGGGTGTTATGTGTATTGGGGTGTCTGTCTGTCTTTTATAAGAAGTAAACCCTAATAAATAAAGTAAATGTATTAAATAAACTAAATAAAAGGAAAAAAAGAAGAAAAAAGGGAGAAAAAAGAAGAAAAATACCCCTCTTCCTCTATAAAGCAAAGACGACACAATCGATGAATGGCGAGCGGCGGCCTCTTGGGGTGTATGTGCACCTCTTCTTTTTTTTTGGGGCTTTTTTTCTTTATATAAATACAATTAAATTAATGCATGCATATAAATAAATAAGTAGATCAATACTTTTTCTTTTTTATTGCCCTGCATCCAGGTGTACATACACCCGAGAGTGCAGCACCGTACCGGTTAAAGAAGAACCACTGGCTCGCTTGCTGCTGCTGCTGCAGCAGCATCAGACGCAGCAGCAGCAGCAAACCATAAATCTTTTTCTAAGGACTATTCAATCTCTGTCTGCCTGTTAATCGCCTATTTCTTCCTGCTGCTGCTTCTTCTGCAGCTACGCCGACAGCTGTTGCTGCTGCTGCTGCTGCTGATATATTTGCTGCTGGGGTGTCTAGGCACCTCTATCTAAGTTGTTAAGGATTGCGTTTTGCATGCAGATAGATATTCTGCTGCTGGGGTTCGATTCCTAGCAGCAGCAGCAGCAGCAGCAACAGAGTAAACAACATGTCTACAAAAATCTCTTAGAGCAGCAGCAGCGCGAAGCAGCAGCAAGAAGCAGCAGCAACACAAGTGTCTCTTGTTCTGGCTGCTGCATGCAGAAAAAGGGACAATATGCCGCGTCTCCTAAGAGCAGCAGCAGCAGCAGCTGCTGCTGCTGCAGTCATCTGTCTCCTTAATGCTCCTGTCTCCCATCATTCAGTAAGCAGCAGCAAGGTAGTAAAACTCTTGCACATTGCACACACACATACACACAGCAGCAGCAGCAGCAGAAGCAGCAGCAGCAGCAGCAGCAGCAGCACGTTAGCTGCTGCGTCTCCTATATACATGTGTGTGTGTTGCAGTTGGAGACACCCAGAGGAGACACTCATCATGGCACATTTAAGCGTGCAAGTAAGCACCTGCAGCAGCAGCAGGAGCAGCAGGAGCAGCAGCATACATAGTACTCGTTGCATAAGCCAAGAAGCAGCAGCAGAAACAGCAGCAGCAACAGCAGCAGCAGCTGCTGCTCTTTTTTATGTGTCTCCTTTTTTCTTTAGGTTCTTTTTCTTCATATAATAAGGCCTCTTCTTTCTTACAAAAAGGAGACAGTTGCCACAGCACCATGAGGACCCCACAGCAGCAGCAGCAGCAGCAGCAGCAGCAGCAGCAGCGGCAGAAGCAGCAGCAGCACGAGCAGCAGCAGCAAGCATGTATGGGTTCCTCTACCTGCTCGCCTGTCTCGCTAGAGGAAGAGTTGGGTACCGTTAAGGGCCATGGTGGGGGCCCCCATCAGGGGGCCCCCCACCCTGGGGGCCCCCTATTACCCTTGGGGCACCTAGAGGGCCCCCTAGGTGGTCTTGTTAAGCATAAGATGGGTATAGAGGAGACAGTAAATAACGAGGACATAGGAGAGGAATTATTTAGCAGCAGCAGCAGCAGCAGCAGCAACAGTAGGAGGAGGAGGAGGAGGAGCAGCAGCAGCAGCAGCAAGAGGAGGAGCAGCAAGAAGAGGAGAAGAAGAAGGAATAGGAGTATAGCTGAGGTGTCTCCTGAGTTACGTAAGGAGTTGCTGCTGCTGCTGCAGCAGCACAGCACATCTTTTGTCTCTTCTTCTTATTCAGTACGTATACATACACAAGAAAGAAAGGCATTACTCTCCTTATTAAGGGGAGATATATATAATGACCAAGAAGAAGAAGAGGAAGGAGGAGGAGGAGAGGGAGGAGGGGAGGAGGAGGGGGAGGAAGAAGAAGAAGAAGAAGGAGAGGAGGAGGAAGAAGAAGGAGAGTTACGCGGTGTCTCCTTGATGCAACAATCTATGAGTAAGTCCTGCAGCAACTGCAGCAGCAGTAGCAGCAACTGCAGCAGCAGTAGCAGCAACTGCAGCAGCAGTAGCAGCAACTGCAGCAGGAGGAGCAGCAACTGCAGCAGGAGGAGCAGCAAGGGAGACAGAAAAGTAGCCAAAAAGAGAGAGAGAAAAAGAGACACATAAGGAGACAGTTAATGTATATTTATTATGTATATATTTATTTATTTATTTATTTATTTATGCATGCATGCATGCATGCAGGAGGGACAAAGATAGAGACAAATACAAGTAGTGGTGCACAAATGTATATAAATAATAAATGTATAATAAAAGGGGAGACAGAAGGAAGAAAGTATTATATAGGGAGAAGAATAAATATAAATAAATATATAAATAATAATAATATAAATATAAATAATAATATAATTAATTATATTAATAATAATTATTATTGTCTTACTAAGGAAGAAATAGATATAACAAAAAAAGAAGAAGAATGTATAGATGGATGCATGCATCCTCTTGCATGCATTGGGGCTGTTAAGGATAATATTATATATAATATTATTAATTCTTATTCTTCTTCTTCTTTTTCCTTCCTTTCTTCCTCTTCCTCCTCTTCTTCCTCTTCTCCTTCTTCTTCTTCTCCTTCTTCCTCTCCTTCTTCTTCTTTTTCTTCCTCCTCCTCCTCCTCTTCTTCTTCCTCCTCTTCTTCCTCCTCTTCTTCTTCTTCTTCTTCTTATTCTTATTCTTCTTTTGCTGAGGAAAGACAAATAGATATTGATGAACAACATATTAGGAAAGAATTCTGCAGTAAGTTTATCAATGCATGCATGCATGCATGCATACATGCATGCATGCATGCATCCATGCATGCATGCGTCTGTGCATGCATGCATGCATCTTTGCATGTGTTTATGTATGCATGCATCCATGCATGCATGCATACATGCATGCATGTTCACAGTCTAATGCATTAACCCTTTTATCCTCCCTTACATACATAGACGCATGCATGCATGCATGCATGTATGCATGCATGCATGCATGTATACACACCCTACACACGCATGCATGCATGCATGCATGCATGCATGCATATAAGGGAATAAAAGGGGCATTTTGCAGTAGCCAATGAGGGAAGTACAACAGGGAGACAGACATCTATAGGGTAAATAAATAAAATAAATAAAATAAATAAATAAATAAATAAATAAATAAATAAATGTATATATATATGTATACAGGTGTATCACGTATACAGAAAGAATTGGATGAATTATGCGGAGAAAATTCATTAGCTCGTTACCTACAAGGTTACTGGTTCTGTATAATATATAAAATAAATAATAATAATAATAATAATAATAATAATAATAATAATAATAATAATAATATAAATAAATATAATATAAATAATTGGGGAGAAGGAACTGCATGCATAGATAATTGCGGCAAAATTATTTCTTGTTATCTTCCTTCTTCTTTTCTTATATCTAAATTCCTTAATGAGCCTGTTAATACTATTAAACAATTAAAGAATAAATATTGTCGTAAGCTTCTGCTGCTCCTGCTGCTGCTGTTGCTGCTGCTGCTGCTGCTGCTGTTGCTGTTGCTGCTGTTGTTGCTGCTGTTGCTGCTGTATCGAGTTGTATTGCTCTTGTTGTTTTTCTCCCTTTTTTCTTTCTTATTTACCTAATAATATATACATATATACATAATTAATTACGTAATTAATTAATTAATTATATTTATATTAATTAATTAATTAATTTATTTATTTATTTATTTATTTATTTATTTATTTATGCATGCAGCTTGTGACGAAAGAATGCTAGATGGTGTATACAGAGGTTGCCAATATAAAACAAGATTAGGTTTTGTTTGTCAATCATGGGGAGAACAATATCCACATAAACATAATATAATAATAGATGAGGAAGAAGAAGAAGGAGGAGGAGGAGGAGGAGGAGGAGGAGGAGTAGGAGGAGGAGGAGGGATAGGAACAGAAGGAATAGGAGAAGGAGGAGAAGAAAAAAAAAAAAAAAAAATAATTAATCATAATTATTGCAGAAATCCTAATAAAGAATCTTTTATTTGGTGTTATACAACAAACCCTAATGTTAGATTTGATCTATGTGATCCTATTGGTAAGAAATACCATCAGCAGCAGCAGCAGCAGCAGCAGCAGCAGCAGCAGCAGCAGTAGTAGCAGTAGCAGTAGTAGTAGTAGTAGTACAGTAGTAGTAGTAGTAGGTGTTGCTGCTGCAGCAGCAGCAGCAGCAGTAGCAGTAGCAGTAGTAGTAGTAGTAGTACAGTAGTAGTAGTAGTAGGTGTTGCTGCTGCAGCAGCAGCAGCAGTAGTAGTAGGATAGGCAGCAAGAGAAGCAGCAGCAAGAGGAACAGATAAATGCAGCACGAATAGCAGCAACTGCAGCAACGAGTAGCAGCAACTGCAGCACAAGCAGCAGCAAATAAATAAATAAATAAATAAATAAATAAATGTTTTTTTTTCTTAGGTATAACACGTCAATATGTACAACCAGCATCAACATTTTCCTTAGAGTATGAGGAAGAAGGAGCAGGGATATATAAGGCCCTGCGCTTATTTGTTCGTAAGGAGGAGAAGGAGACAGTGTCTCCTTCTCCTTCTTCTTCTTCTCCTTCTTCTTCTCCTTCTTCTCCTTCTTCTCCTTCTTCTTCTTCTTCAAGATCTTCTTCTTCTTCCTCTTTTTCTCCTTTATGCGGATCTAATGACCTAATTGTCTCCTCAGGTGTCTCCTTACCTACTGATGAATTAGGCATGTATATAGATAAGCCAGATATAATAGTAGAGGAAGGAAAGGTAAAGAAATTAATATATAATAATATACAATTAAATGATGAATTATTTGGGGCTTTATTTGCATGCATATGTGATTATGAATACATTGCTAGTAATAAATATAAACAAACAGGAACATGTACAGATAATCAGGATTTTAATATACATGCAGGTATACTACAGATAATGGGTAAGTATATTAAATAAATAAATAAATAAATAAATAAATAAATAAATAAATTAATTAATTAATTAATTAATTAATTATTTATTTATTTATTTATTTACTTTTTTTTTTATCTTTTTATATTATATATATATTTTAATATACATGCAGATATACTACGGGTAATTAGTAATTTATTTATTTATTTATTTATTTATTTATTTATTTATTTATTTATTTATTTATTTATTTATTTATTTAGTGCTTTTTTTTTGTGTATACTGTAAGTATAGTCTAAAGATTGAGGACTTTAGTAAATAAATAAATAAATAAATAAAATAAATAAATAAATAAATAAATAAATAAATAAATAAATAAATAGTCTATGTGTTGCTGCTGGTGGTTATACAGGTCCTGTACCTTTTTCTTTTAATAGGATTCCTTCTTATAAGACAAGTGTCTCCTTTTCTTTGCCAGTAATAGGCATAGGTATAAGAAAAGGAGACAGATTAGATATAGCAAGGGACAATGGTAATAGTTCTTGTTTATTAAGATCCTTAGAGAGGACATTTAGTATAGCAAGAGGATTTAGTCCCTCCTCCTCCTCCTCCTCTTCTTCTTCTTCTTCTTCTGCTGCTGCTGCTGGTGCTGCTGCTGCTGCTGCTGCATCATGGCTGCAGCAAGCCTTCCGTATAGAGACTACTGTCTCCTTTGATGATATACAAGAGGCTAGACCTCCCTATACACTAGGGAATACAAATAAAATTAATTTATCTAAGGTAGATCAATATGTATTATGTTGGACAGGGGAAGGGACAGATGGCAAAGCAACAGGATTAGTTACTGTATTCAAGACTACAGGTATATAAACCCTAAACCCTAAACCCTAAACCCTAAACCCTAAACCCTAGAAAATGGAGAGGGAAGAAATATTTAGATATATATCTATAACCCTACTAAACCCTAAACCCTTTATTATTTAGTGTCTATAAGGTCACAAACAGGGTAGATTGAATTTTGAGGGTTTAGGGTTTAGGGTTTAGGGTTTAGGGTTTAGGGTTTATGTGTGTATATTTATTATTATTATATATAGGGTTTGATTCATCAACTACACAAGTAGCAACATATGCATTATCCTCTGCTGGTGCTAATGAGGCCCTCTTCTCCTTATTTGTTCTTTATGGGGGCCCCCCTCCTATAGACCCTAATAGTATAACATTTACATTAAGGGAGGCAACGGAGACACCATGCAAAGGAGACACTTTGGCTAAATCCGCCCAAATCTCTACTATGCAGATTGATGAGGAGAGACAAGTTGTTAGGGCAAGGTATGCATGCAAGCATGCATGCAGTTGCTGCATGCATGCAGTTGCTGCATGCATGCAGTTGCTGCATGCAGTAGCAGTAGCTGCATGCATAATGCATGCGTATAATGCATGCATGTGCCTATTTTAACCCATACAAGAAAGCCCTAATAAGTATCTAAGCTAGTTATAATGAATGCATACATGCATGCATGCATGTATGCATGCGCATGCATGCATAAGGCGGGGGGGAGAGGGATAATTATAATTATATTATTTGTTTGTGTATATATATATATATATGTTGCATGCAGCGGTCTCCTTTTGCGTCCTGGGTCTAGTGGTCAGCTGCATACAGGGTCCCTATTGCATGTATGCTTGGAGACAGAGGAGAGTACAGAGGGGAGAATAAGTACAATAGAGGAGAGAGTAGGAGACAGTTATAATAGTATAGAGGAGGAAGAGGAAGAAGAGGAAGAGGAAGAGGAAGAAGAGGAAGAGGAGGAGGAGAAGAAGAAGGGGAGGGAGAAGAAAAAGGAGACAAAAGGAGAAAAAAATATATTATTTGGTGGATTTGCCTCTGTAGGAGAATTCGGTCTCCATCAACCTTGGCAAATAATAAATAAAAGAAAAAAAGAAGAAAAAAAAAAAAAAAAAAAAAAAAAAAT
>NW_013563359.1:0-5044 GCF_000499605.1 Eimeria maxima | reverse complement strand
AAAAAAAAAAAAAAAAAAAAAAAAAAAAAAAAAAAAAAAAAAAAAAAAGAAGAAATACCTGTATATATACATACAATAATAATAAATCCTTATAGTCCTCTAGGTCTCCATTGGTTAGATAATAATAATAATAATAATAATAATAATAATAATAATAATAATATAAATAATTATTATAAGGAAGGAGACATGGAGACAGTATTCACTAAGGGACAATTCTCTAAGACTGTCTCCTTTGAGGTGTATAAGGAGTATATAAATATATCCTTATGGACCCATGACGATTTGTCTCCTTTTCTTCTTTATTCCTTAGATATAAATAATAATATAAATAATAATAATAATAATAATAATAATAAGAGGAGAGAGCTACTGTCTCTTACTACAGATATAACATTTAATAGATTTTTTATGTATATAGCAGAGAAAGGAGACAAGGAGACAGTTATTAATAAATATAATGCTAAGGATATAAGTAATATATTTATCCAGCCCCCTTTATGTGTCTCCTCTATACAATTGCATGCACCTTGTTGTCTTATAACTATATATGATGATATAGATAGACAAATAAATCCTTATATACTTTTTCTTGATAAGGAGACAGGTAACTTTATATGGCTAGAAGGAGACACATTAAATACTATACAAATAAAAAATAATTGGCAAGGATTACGTATGCCCTTATTGTCTCCTTGTAGTCTTGCGTGTCTACCTAGGGACAGGCCTACAGAGGAGACAGCAACAGAGGATAAGGAGGAGACAGGGGATAAGGAGGATATAACAATAGGGGATAAGGAGGAGACAGGGGATAATAAGGACACAGGTAATAAGGAGAAAAAGGATTATACACCATGGGGTATATATGATTGTTATATAGCAGATAAGGAAGGAGACAGAATTATACATATAGAGATAAATGCACAAAAAAAAGTCTCCTCTTTTATTAAGGAAATTATTTATGCAGGACAAGAAGGAAAAAATAGATTAAATAAACCTATACATATTGTTGCATTCAAGTATAAGGGACAAACTCTCCTTTTTGTTGTACAGGTACGACTGTCTCCTTTTATTTATTTATTTATTTATTTATTTATTTATTTATTTAATTTATTTATTTATTATTGTTGTTATTGTTATTGTTATTGCTATTCTTCTTCTTCTTATTATTATTATTATTATAATAATATATATATATGTGTATATAATTAACACAAGAGCTGAACCACCATCAGCAGCAGCAGCAACAGCAGCAGCAACAGCAACAGCAGCAGCAACAGGAGGAGGAGGAGGAGGAGGATGAGGAGGAGGAGCATCATGATGATGAGTTATAGTGTATATATGTGTGTTATATGTATACAGGAAGGGAAGGTAACAATAGACTTAATAGTACCTACAGGGGAAGGAGAGGCAGACTATCATAGCTCAACAGAGGAGACAGCAGGATTAAGATTAGGTTCCCCTACCTCTGCATTCTTAGTAGAGGTAGGGGAGAAGGGGACAACAGGGGGACTAGATTTTGCTCGTCTAGCTGTATATAGGAGACAATTGGAGACAGTATATGTACAATCTATTTCCTTAGACTCTACTGCTGTTGCTCCTTCCTTTACGTATACGCATGCAGATTGGTATACAGTAGGGGACGAGGTCCTATTAGATCCATTAATAGCAGGAAAAAGGACAACAATAAATATATTTAATTCTTTTTATATAAATCCTAATATATCTAATTATATATATATAAAACAATTAGTAAATATAGATAAAAAAAAAGGTACATTATATATAAATATATTACCTATTAATACTAATTATTATACATATTCATCTATTATACAAATAAGTATAATAGGACAAGGAGTAGTTAATGAGGTAAATAGTACAATAATATTTAATATTGCATGCAAGAATGGACATTTTATGAAGAATAATATGTGCCCTAAGTGTCCTATTGGTACTTATAATTCTTTATCTATTATAAAAAAAGCCCCAAAAGATAGATTAGGTGCATGCATGCCTTGTGAATATAATACATCTACTGTCTCTGAAGGAAGTACATCACAAGAACAATGTATATGTGCTAAAGGATATCATCTTGATGAACAAAATCCTCAACAAGGATGTGTACCTTGTCCTCCAGGTAATCATCTTCCTTTTGTTGTTGTTGTTGCTGTTGTTGTTGCTGCTGTTGCTGCTGTTGTTGCTGTTGCTGCTGTTGCTGCTGTTGTTGTTGTTGTGGTGGTTGTTGTGCCGTTTTTCTATTGCTGATGGTTCTTAAGTTGTTGTTGTTGTTGCTGCTGCTGCTACTGTCGCTGCTGCTGCTGTTGCTGCTGCTGCTGTTGCTGCTGCTGCTGCATGTGCATATATATACTGTTTGTTGTTGTCTACTGTCTCCTTTTTTTTAGGTACATGGAAGGATACTGTCTCCAACACGGGGTGTCTAGGCACCCGTTGCCCAGCTAATTCCTCTACTACTGTTGTAGGTGCAACAACAGCAGAAGAACGTAAATGTGCATGGTAAGTTGCTGCTGCTGCTGCTGCTGCTGCTCCTGCTGCTAAAAGGAGACACATTATATATTAGAGACAATAGGGATCTATGCATAAACACACAAATCTGTTGTTGCTGCTACATTTGCTGTTGCTGTGTCTGTTGAGGTTGCTGTTTCCCTTTGCTGCTGCTGCTGCTGTTCCTGCTCCTCCTGCTGCGTGCATGCAATCTCTTGTTCCTGCTGCTGCTGCTGCTGCTGCTGTGTCTGTGTGTCTGTGTACAGCAACCCTGGTTATATATATAGTAAGGAATTAGATTCATGTATATTAGCAGGAGAAGGGACATTTTCTCCTGGTGGTTATAAGGCAGTAGCGTATGCATGCCCATTAAATACAACAACAGCCCCAAACTTACTGGGGCCCTTTACGTCCCTACAGGACTGTGCATGCAATAAAGGGTACGAGCCTGCAGCAGCAAAAGATCTACAAGACAGCAGCAGCAGCGCATATTTATTTCGTGAATGGTTACGTAGCTTACCTGAATATGCAGGTATAGGGGACGAACAAGTATGTGTCCCTTGTGGGTATAATCGTTATAAGGAGACAGTATCTGCAGATAAATGTCTCCCTTGTCCTCCTAATTCTTATTCAAGTTCTTATTCCCCTACTAGTAAGAAGGACTGTGACCTCTGTCTCCCTGGATTCTATGAGACAGAGAGCGAAGAATATCTATGCGGACAGTGTCCCCCTGATTATATCTGTGTAGGCAGCCAGCCTCCTGTTGCTTCTCTTGTTGTTTATGCTGGTATTAAGAAACCATGCCCTGAACATTCTAATACATTAGAGGGACGTGTACAAAATGATCATCCTTATAAGTGTTTGTAAGTCCTAAACCCTAAACCCTAAACCCTAAACCCTAAACCCTAAAAGTACCCTACTGGTAGACCCTCCAACCCTGTATAGACATGATAAGAGAGACAGTCATATATATACAAGCAAACCCTTATTGAGACCTGTCTGTGTATGAGTATGTGTATCTTTTGCATGCATTTTGGGGCTTTTCTTGCGTTCATGCATCATTACTTATTTGCTGCATGCATGCATGCATGTATGCGTTGTGTGCAGGTGTCAGCCTGGCTATGAGGCTGTATTCCCCTCTTGGGGCTTGGGGATGATTAGTTGCCGTGCAGTAGAGAAAGGGAAATATAAAGATATATTATCTAATACAGCAGCAGAGACTTGTCCCTTTGGTGCTAAATCAGAGACAATTGCTGCTTCCTCTTTGTCTCTTTGTGTATGTAGTGCTGGAGAATATAGAGATACAGATACTAATAAATGCATGGTAAGCAATTGTCTCCTTTTGTCTCCTCTTGTCTCCTTTTGTCTCCTTTTGTCTCCTTTTGTCTCCTTTTGTCTCCTTTTGTCGCATTTTGTCTCCCTTTGTCTCCTTTTGTCGCATTTTGTCTCCTTCTCTGTGTGTGTCTCTGTCTCCTCCTTTCTTGTTGTCTTCTTCTCTGTCTATCTCCCTCTCTTGTCTGTCTCATCCTATCCCTCCCTCTTGTTTTCCGTGTCTCTCTCTCTCTCTCTCCTTTTATACTGTCTCTGTCTCCGTATGCCTCTGTCCCTCAATGGTATATACTCTCCTCCTTATTCTTACAACTACTTATTATTGCCTGCATATACTATTGTTATTATTATTATTATTATTTATTAAATATTTATTTATTTATTATATATTAATTATTTATTATTATTTATTATTGTGTATTTGTTAGATATGCCCTAAAGGGTATTATTGTCCTGGTGGATTTGACAGAGAAATAGGGAAAGAGAAGACAAAAGTACGTTGTCCTATAAACATGACAACAGGGGAGACAGGAGCAAAGAGTGCAGGGGAGTGTATGTGTGGTGAGGGTTATTATCTACCAGTCTCTACAGCAGCAGAGGAGTATAAGAATTGTATAAGTTGTCCAATAAATACATATAAGGATAATATAGGGAATTCTTTATGTAGGTCCTGTAACGATAACTCAGGTACTAATTATATTACAGGGGCTACCTCTGCCTCTCAGTGTATATGTAATGGTGGTTATTATTATAATGAATTAATTAAGCAATGTACTGCATGCAGAGATAGTAGGAAATATTGTCCAGGGGGAAGTGTTGCATGCACAGAACAAGATTCACCCTCTTGTGTACATGGATACATGCCAGCCCCACCTATCTCTTGTCCTATTCATACAAGAATCACCGCAGGATTTGATACTCCTTCTAGTCCTAATGATTGTAAGTATATACTCTCTCCTTTTCTTCCCTTCTTTCTCCTTTTCCTTTCTATCCTTTCTTTCCTTCTTATTGTCTTTTCCCCTCTATCTGCATCTCTCTGTCTGTCAGTGTGCCTCTCTCTCTTCTTCTCTGTCTTGTCTCTCTCTCTTTATCTCTTCTACCTCTCCCTCCCTCCTTCTCCTCCCTCCCTCCCTCCCTCCTTCCCTCCTTCCCTCCTTCCCCCCCCAATCTTCCCTAACATCTTCATTCCCTGTATTCATACGTACGTTCA